>NW_024355205.1:2823850-2977336 GCF_902729225.1 Pteropus medius | reverse complement strand
GTGTGTGTGTGTGTGTGAAGTTGTTAGTTCATTCTTTTATTCAATAAATTTTTATTATGCATCAGCCATTCTTTTTTAGCTCTGGCAAGTAGATAGCAAAGAAGAAGTCTAAACCCTAAAGGAACTCATCAGCCTTAACTCAACTCTTGCTCAAATTATCATAAAATCTGAATTGGTAGAATCAAAATTCATGAGGTTTTCTGCAGACCGGCAGCAGTGCCTAAGAAATTTCCCTTGGGGAAAAAAGCAACAGATTTTCTATATTTTAAAAAAGGAAGTCATCTCCTCCTTTTAATATTACTTGGAACTTCAAATTTAAACACTCAGGTCACATGAAACATTCTTTTAGTGTAACAAAATGCTAATTGCTTGAGTTACAGGAAAATTAATATTGTTTTAATTATTTATGCCATGTATCTGAGTTAAAGGCATCATATTTCAATCCTGTCACTATTTTGAGATTTAAAAACACCAGTTCCCAAGAGATCATTGCCTTTCAGATAGACCATGCCGGCTTTATTTGCATAATGATAAATAAAGCATATTTAGTGCATTAATGTAAAATAAATGTTTTTAAATATTCTGTCCTCATAGTGATTAGATATAAAAACTAAAACTTTGCTTCCTATAACATATGAGAGGCAAAAATTCTCATGTTTCCTAACAGTGTTTTAATTACTATCTATTGAGTAATCATTTATTCAATCAGAGAAATAGCTAACAAGATTTTTTTTATAGGATTCATAGAAAGGCTTGCATCCTTTTCTACTTTTATAGCATATTCCGTTGACTTCAGAATGCTTTTGATTGGAAGATGCACAATGATTTTATGCACCATTTAAAAAGGGAAAAAGTCACTGCTATTTAAGTCATGACACAGTGCTCTTATAATTGATTAGAGGATGCGTCATGATTTCAGCGATATTAAAATGTTCAAAGCATTTTTCGAGATTCTGTAAAGAATGTATTTCTGTGCAGTGCTTCATTTATTGACGAGAGATGAAGTAGTTTTCAGATAATGATGAATTTGAGCTGCTTTCGAGGACAGTGTCCCTAAGGACTGTGAAAAACAAAGGAATGGATCTTATTCTGTTGGTTCACTTGGAGATTCATAGACGAATGATCAGGAAAAAAACCTCAGTTATGTTCAACTTATTCTCTTTGCTTCTTAGATAATTGACCTCATGCATATACCTCAGTATATGCTATATAAATAATATTGTGGGGTGAATTAATAAGGTGTGTTGTTGATGATTTATTTAGGCTGTTCTCCAGCTTTGCTACTGTAATCTTTGTGTAGGCAGAAGAAAGGAAAAAGAGACAAGCTCAGATATTTATTGTCCACATAGAGACTTGTTCTTTTTTTTTTTTTAATTTCCTCAGATTAGAGAAAGCAATATACATGTCACATGACACTGAGGAATATAATCCTAGAGAAGAAAGAATAGAAAATAAAAGCAAGGGAAGGCAGAATAAACTGAAGATAAGTACTGGGAAAAATTCTAGGAAATAAATTTAAAAAAATTAAAAAGCAAACAGTTACAGAAATAACAGTACGATTTTGCCAAAATATGGTATTCTTTTGTTACTGTTTCACTATTCAGAGTGTGTTTTTTAGGACTATGCCGTATATAAGAAGAATATCAAATTTTGTAGGATAACAGAATTTTGCCTTGACCGCCAAGCCTGGGATAGATATAATATTAACTATTTCATTCAAGAAAAGCTTTGAAGCAGCAAATGAGATTCTGTGGATGAGTGAGGAAAGGCAGGAAGAGGACTAAAGAACACTTAAATAAGATTAAATGTTCCTAGTAACATTTATATATAGTCTGATGTTTAGTTAGTGGAGAAATAGATTTGACCAGACTGTATAACAGATTGTATTGAGAGTATAGCACACTGCACAGGAGTTGTGACCAGGGGTGTTGCTACTGCTGTGTTTATTTCTGGAGACCCACTGCCTAGCGTGCAGTTAGACATTTAGAAACTGTTTAACAAAATTCTTTAATGGCTTTCTGTGGCTCTTAGCATGAAGACAAAGCTCCATAGCATGGCCTGTGAGAGCTCATCTCATTAAACTCCTCCCCTCACCCTCTCACCCCTGCCACACAGGTCTCCTCATGATTCTTCCAGTTTAGCTTTGTCCACTATTCTATCCTAGCCCCTCACATAGTCCCTAATGCATACAGTAGGCATTTGGAAAACATTTATTGAATAAATGAAGATGGGTAGATGGGTAGATGGAGGGGGAGGGTAAGGGGAGAAGTATGGATTCCTTTACATAGCAGGTAGGATTTTTCAACAATATGTACTATTGCTTTTATTTTTGAAGAGTGTTTAAACATCTCTATTTCTCCTGCTATAACATAGATTACATATTTGAAGTAAATTGTTTCATTATATTAAATTATCCACATAATTCAATTGTATGTATCTGTAGTGATGTATACAAATAATTTATGTATGTCCCTCTAACAAAAATAAAAGCTTCATTTTTTAATAGAGACTATGGACAGTTACTACAACTGAATACTTCAGAAATTTTTTTATCTAAACATAGAAAAAATCACCAGGGTTTTTGGAATCTTTCTCATAAAAGTGAAACAAAAGGATATAAATTTGAAAGACCATCAGGGCAGAGAAATATGACTGTTACTCTGTAATGTAATGTTCGAATTGAAGTCTGAATCAGCCTTCTACTAGGTGATCTTAAAACTGCAAAAATACATTGGAATATTTAATTTAATTATCAGTATCAGCTACCTTGTTAGCAATATCAGATTTTTATCTTTTGCTTCTCCAATTTAATAGTTTTGTACAGACCACATTATAAGACATTAGAACAAGTTATAAAAATAGAAAGTGTACTACTTCATAATACCCCATCTCAGTTGTTGTCACTTTTTTTATTACTTTCTTTGGGAACCTGGTTAGAGTATAGCCAAACAGGACCTGTCTTGAAATATAAGGTGATTCTTATCACTTTCTGTGAGGTGCTCCTTAGAAGTTGGGCAAAAGTGCTTATATAAATGGCAGCTAAGAAGGTTAACTTAACAAATGCCCTAAATGTGTACTTGTTCTTCTTCCCTTACTAGCATCTTTACTAGACATAAGTTTTGTAAAGTAATAATTACAAAAATGTAGTGTTGGAGTGTAATATTTATAGGTGTGTGTATAACAGTACCACACGGGGAAAAAAAAAGGAAAAGAGAATACAGCTATATAGGTGTAATGTTTCCATGTCTCACTGGAATTAAGTTAGTATATCTGAAATAGACTCATAAGTTAAAATGTAAGGTAAACCCTAGAGTACTACAAAGAAAGTAGCTCAAAGAAAAAGTGAAAAAATCGTTAAAGAAATTAAAATGTTACATTAGAAAATATTCACTTCATGTAAAATAAACGGCTAAAGGAAAAGTATAGAAACAGAAAGACACAAGGTATATTGAAAACAAGAAGAAAAATGGCAGATGAATTCAACTATATCAATAATATTACATGTGAATGAATTAAACAGTTCAATCAAAAGTCAGAAATTGTCAGACTGGATATGCTGTCTACACTGAGACACACAACTAGATGGAAGTGAAAGGAATGAAAGAGGTATATCCTGCAAATAACAAGCATAAGAAAGCTAGAGTAGCTATCCTAATGTCAGAAAAAAAGGACTTTAAAATAAAAACCGTTACTAGAGATGAACAGGGCATTTTCTAATGGTATGAGTCAATCCATCAGGAAGATATGACAGTTATAAGCATATATTCATCCAGCAACACAACTGATAGAAATGAAGGTAGAAATTGACAATTTAACGGTACAGTTGGGGATTTCATTACCCTACTTTCAGTAATGGATGGAACAACTAGGCAGAAAAAGGTCAACAAGGAAATAAAAGACTTGAACAAAATTAAGTCAGCTAGACCTACCAGACATTTAAAGAACATTCCATCCAACAACAGAATACACATTCTTCTCCAGTGTACCTGGAACATTTTCCATGATAGAAACAATAGAAACAATTTATCAATAACTTTAGAAACAATTTATCAATAACTTTAGAGGACTGAAACATTACAAAGTTTGTTCTCTGATCACAATGGAATGAAATCAGAAGTCAGTAACAAGACTATTACTTATATGAAAATGTATTTCTGGTTTATATAATCTCCCAAAAAAGGAAGAATCTTTTATGTACAAAACTTTTATGTACCAATGATTCGAAAACTTTCAAAACAAGTAGACTATGAACATTCCTATGAAATTGATAAAAGGAGTTCTACATTTGATTCTCTATACATGAGAAAACATAAAGACCACTAGAAATGCTTTATTTGAAACGAAAATACAGCTTGCTATAAAAGTTTTTTAAAGAATATTATTTCTCCAAAAGAGCAAAAAGTTGTTCAGAAGCATTTCCTTAAGTAAACAAGAGAGAAAGAGATTATTTGAAGATATAGTCAGAAAAATATATTTGGAACAGCTCTCTTGTCTGATTTTTTGAATAAGATAAAATTAGAGCATTTTAGCAACTGAAATTTTTAACAGAAAAATATATTTGTGACCCAGTGTCATTACCTTGTCATTTCTTAAGACTATACTTCTAAAAGAGATTATTATTATTTTTTATGTTAATTTAATATTCTTAAAAAAATTTTTTTATTTTTATTTTTAACATTTTATTTTTTACTTTTTCCCCCTTGCCCCTTCCCTCTCCATGAATCTCTGTTTGTTTGTTCTGTTCATTTGTTGCTTTTAGGTTTATATCCCACGTATAAGTGATATCATATGATTTTCAACCATTTTTGTCCGGCTTATTTCGCTTAGTATAATTATTTCAAGGTCCATCCATGTTGTCGCAAATGGCAGTATTTCATTTCTTAGGGCTGAGTAATATTCCGTTGTATATATGTACCACAGCCTCATTAGCTAGTCATCTTATCGTAGGACATTTTGGTTGCTTCCATGTCCTGGTCACCATGAATAATGTTGCTATGAACATCAGTGTGCAAATATCCTTTTGGACATGAGTTTTCAAGTCTTTGGGGTAAATCCCCAGTAGAGGGATTGCTGGGTCATATGGTAGATCAATGCTTAGTTTTTTGAGGAACCTCCATACTGTTTTCCATAGTGACTGTACCAATTTGCAGTCTCACCAGCAGTGTATGAGGATTATCTTTTCTCTGCGTCCTCTCCAACATTTGTTATTACTTGTCCTGTTGATTATAGCTATTCTAAGAGGTGTGAGATGGTATCTCATTGTGGTTTTGATTTGCATTTCCCTAACAGCTAGTGATGTTGAGCATCTTTTCGTATATTTGTTGGCCATTCATCCTCTAGGGAGAGGTGTATGTTCAGGTCCTCTGCCCATTTTTTGATTGGATCGTTTTTTTGTTGTTGTTATTTGAGTGGTATGAGTTCTTTGCATATTTTGGATATTAGGCCCTTATTGGAGGCATTGCTTGCAAATAAATTTCCCATTGGGATGGATGTCTCTTTAACTTGTTGATGATTTCTTTTGCTGAACAGAAGCTTTTTAGTTTGATGCAGTCCCATTCATTTATTTTAGCTTTTACTTCCCTTGCCTTTGAGGTCAAATTCATAAAATCCTCTTTAAGTCCAAGGATCCTGAGTTTCGTTCCTATGTTTTCTTATATGCATTTTATTGTTTCAGGTCTTATATTCAGGTCCTTAATCCATTTTGAGTTAATTTTGGTGTGTGGTGATAGACAACAGTCTAATTTCATTCTTTTGCAAGTGGCTTTCCAGTTTTCCAAGCACCATTTATTGAAGAGGCTTTTCTTTCTCCATTGTATGTTTTTGGCTTTTTTGTAGAAAATTATTTGCCCATATAAATACGGTTTACTTCTGGACTCGCATTTCTGTTCCACTGGTCCGTGTGTCTGTTTTTCTGCCAATATCATGCCATTTTGATTACTGTCACTTTGTGATATAATTTGAAGTCAGGCAGAGTGATGCCTCCAGCCTCATTCTTTTTTCTCAGGATGGCTTTGGCAGTTAGGGGTTTTTTGTGCTTCCAAACAAATCTGATGATTTTGGGTTCTCTTTCTTTAAAAAAATGCCGATGGATTTTGAATGGGGATTGCATTAAATCTGTATAATGCTTTAGGTAATATGGTCATTTTAACTATGTTGATTCTTCCGATACAAGAACACGGAATATCTTTCCTTTTTTTTTTGTATCTTCTTTGATTTCTTTTAATAGGGTCTTATAGTTTTCATTATATAGGTCCTTCACATGTTTTGTTAAATATATTCCTAGATATTTTATTCTTTTCGTTGCAATTGCAAAAGGAATTATTTTTTTCCACTTCTTTTTCTGACACTTTGTTTTTAGAGTATAAGAACGCTACGGATTTTTGAACATTGATTTTGTATCCAGAAACTTTACTGTATTTGCTTATTGTTTCTAGTAGTGTTCTTGTGGAGTCTTTAGGGTTTTCTATAGAGAATCATGTCATCTGCAAATAGTGACAGTTTGACTTCTTTGTTTCCTATTTGGATGCCTTTTATATCTTTCTCTTGTCTGATTGCACTCGCTAGGACTTCCAATGTTATAACAGTGGCGATAGTGGACAGCCTTGCCTTGTTCCTGATCTTAGAGGGAAAGTTTTTAGTTTTTCACCATTAAGTATAATGTTGGCTGAGGGCTTGTCATATATGGCCTTTATTATGTTACGATACTTTCCTTCTATACCGATTTTGTTAAGTGTTTTGATCATAAATGAATGCTGTATCTTGTTGAAGGCTTTATCTGCATCTATTGATATGATCATATGATTCTTATTTTTTAATTTGTTTATGTGGTGTATCACATTAGTTGATTTGCATATGTTGAACCATCCCTGTACCCCTGGGATGAAGCCCACTTGATCGTGGTGTATAATCTTTTTAATATGTTGCACTATTCAGTTCCCTAGTATCTTATTTCGGATTTTTTAATCTGTGTTCATGAGAGATATTGGTCTGTAGTTTTCTTTTTTTGTGTTATCTTTACCAGGTTTTGGTATCAGAGTGATATTGGCCTCATAAAATGAATTGGGAAGTATCGCCTCCTCTTCAATTTCTTGGAAGATTTTGAGGAGAATACGTATTAAATTTTCTTTGAATGTTTGGTGGAATTCACTGGGGAAGCCATCTGGTCCTGGGCTTTTACTTTTTGTTAGATTTTTGATGATCGTTTCAATTTCCGTACTGCTGATTGGTTTATTTAGATTTTCCAGTTCTTCTTGATTCAGTTTAGAAAGGTTGTATTTTTCTAAGTACTGGTCCATTTCTTCTAGGTCATTAAATTTGGTATTATATACTCTTTCATAGTATTCTTGTATGATCCTTTGTATTTCTGCAGTGTCTGTCATAATTTCCCCTCTTTCATCCCTGATTTTGTTTATTTGTGTCCTTTTTTTTAGTGAGACTAGCCAGGGGGTTGTCAATTTTATTAACCTTTCAAAGAACCAGCTCTTTGTTGCATTTATTTTTTTCTATTGTTTTTTTGTTTTGTTTTCAATTTCATTTCTGCTCTTAATTTTGATTATTTCTTCTGCTGACTTTAGGCTTCATTTATTCTTCCTTTTCTGGTTTTTTAAGATGAAGCAGCATAAGGTTGTTTATTTGGTTGTCATTCTTGATTTTGGAGGTAGGCCTGTAATGATACAAACTTTCCTCTTATGACCGCTTTTGCTGTGTCCCAAAAATTTTGATATGTTGCACTATCATTATCATTCATTTTTATGTATTTTTTAATCTCTCTTTTTATTTCTTCTCTGATCCAGTTATTCTTCAGTAGTATGTTGTTTAATCTCCATTTATTTGTGGTTCTTTCTGCTTTCTTTTTGCAGTTGATCTCTAATTTCAAAGCATTATGATCAGAGAGTATGTTTGGTATGATTTCAACCCTCTTATATTTGTTGAGGCTATCTCTGTGTCCCAGTATCTGGTCAATCTTTGAGAATGTTTTCTGTGCACTAGAGAAGAATGTATAAGCAGCTGTTTTGGGATGAATGTCAATTATGTCCAGTTGGCCTAATGTATCATTTAAGGATGTTATTTCCTTATTGATTTTCTGTTTGGATGATCTCTCCATATCTGACAGTGGAGTATTTAGGTCTCTTACTATGATAGTGTTTTGGTCTGTTTTTCCCTTTAGTTCTGTTAGTAATTGCTTTATATATTTCAGAGCTCCCTAATGGGGAGAGTAGATATTAATAAGTGTTAGGTCTTTTTGGTGCATGATTCCCTTTAACATTATGAAGTGTCCTTCAGTATCTTTCTTTACATTTTTTATTTTGAAGTCTCTGTCGTTCGATATTAGTACCACTATTCCTGCTTTTCTGTGAATGCCATTTGCTTAAAATATCATTTTCCACCCTTTCACTTTGAGTTTATATTTGTCTTTGGAACTGAGATATGTCTCCTGGAGACAGCATATGACTGGGTTTTGTTTTTTGATCCATTCTACAGCTCTGTGCCTTTTTATTGGTGAGTTCAGTCCATTTACATTTAGGGTGATTATTGAAATATGAGGTCTTCTTATAGCCATTTTATCTTTTGCTTTCTGGTAGCTCAGTGTTTCCATTGCTTCTTTGTCCTTGTGTTTCTGTTTTCTTTATTTTGGTTGGCTTTTGTGGGTTTTCGCTCTGGTCCTTCTTGTTTTTTTATTATATACTTCAATTCTGAAGCTTTGGCATGTGGTTACCATTACAAATATGAAGAGGATAATTATATATATATATACAGTCGTCCCTTTTCTTCTGCGCATGTCTTATCTCCATTCCCCTTTGTGAATTTGGATCTTTGAATCCTCTCCTTTTCAGTCATTTTTGTTTCAATTTATTCTTATGTATGTTAATCATTCATTACTATCTTGCTATAGCAAATCTCTTCTTATTTTAAGCTTATAATGCCCTGTTCCTAGTAAAGGTTGCACTCTGCTTTTATCAGCCTGCTAGTCCCCTTACTCCTAATTATGTTTTTTTTTTTTTAGTTTTTTTTTTTTTTTTCATTTTGTTTTAGGTGAGCTGACCCCTTTCAGTATTTCCTGTAGTGTAGGCCTCGTAGTGGAGAATTCTGTCAATTTTTGTTTCTGGAAAGGTCTTAATTTCTCCTTCATATCTAAAGGAGAGCTTAGCTGGACACATTATTCTTGGCTGGTAGTTCCTTTCATATAATAGTTTGAATATTTCATTCCATTCCTTTCTGGCTTGTAAAGTTTGTGCTGAGAAGTCCGACAATAATCTAATGGGTTTCCTTTATAAGTTACCTTCTTCTTTTCCCCGGCTGCCCTGAGAATTCTTTGTCATTGATTTTTGATAATTTTAATACAATGTGTCTTGGCGAAGGTCTTTTTGGGTTGAGATAATTGGATGTTCTATTGACTTCTTGAATTCCAAGCTCCAGCTTATTCCTTAGATTTGGGAAATTTTCATCAACTTACTGTCTGAAAATGCTTTCTAATCCCTGCTCCTTTTCTTCCCCTTCGAGAATTTCCATTATTCTTATGTTTCCTCTCCTGGTGGTATCAGTTAGTTCTTGTATTTCTCTTTCATTATTTTTCATTCTTTGGTTTCTCTCTTCTTCCTTCTGATTTATTTCTAGATTTCCGTCTTTAAGATCACGAATCCTTTCCTCCATTTGGTCGACTGTGTTTCCCAAGCTTGTTATTTCATTTTTCAACTCTTGCAATGTGTTCTTTATCTCCAGAAGATCTATTCGGTTCTTTTTGAGAGTTACAATCTCCTTGCTAAAGAACTGATTCTGCTCATCTAGTTGTTTTTTCAATTCCTGAAATTGTTGATATGAGTCGTTTCAGATCTCATTGACTTTTTTCAGAAGTACCATCCTGAATTCTCTGTCATTTAAGTCGTATATTTCTATGTTTGTAAGCTTATTTTCTGGAGATTTTTCTCTTTCTTTCTGAGCTGCCTTGTCACCTTGGTTGTTCCTGGTGTTTAAGGGACTGTTTCTCTGCCTGGGCATTAATGGAAGTGTATTCTGCTTCCCTTCTCCTCTCCTCAGAAAGAAGATTTATTATGTAATGGTCCCTAGCCTTTTGCAAAGAAGGTGTTTTTATTTTGGTTTCCAGTAGGTGGCATCTAAGCTCTTGGATCTCTGCTTTATATAAATTCTTAATAATGTCTTTTTTTTTTTTCTTACAGATGTTTAATCACACCCACTACCCTCAGTCTCAGTTCCTGTCAGTGTTAGGGACAGTTTCAATAGCGTTTTCTCAGATTCTCCTGGGACTCTGTGGCATTCCATCTTGGAGGATATGGGGGGTGGGGCTCTGTAGATTGGGGAGATGGGGTCTGCGGCTCAGCCTCGGTTTTGCCCACTCGGCCATTAAAAATCAACTGGTGTTTCTCTGCCATCTCCATTTCTCAGTCTTCTGCCCTGATGACTGGGCACTGCTGCCAGCTGCATGGAGCTCACAGCTGTCCAAGGCAGGGCTGTTAGGGAAGTCACTGCATCTTCTCCCCTCCCCCTCTCCCACAGGTAGCTGTGGTGGCTGCAGGAGGAAGCTTCTTTATTTCTCCCAGTCCCGGATTCTGACCTGTGGTAGCTCTTACGCACAGATCCCATGCTCAGATGTGCTGGTGTGCAGTTTGGGTGTTTTTTGTTGAGTTTTAGATGTTATGTTTTTGTTGTTTCAAGGGGAGAGATCTAGGGATGGCTTTCATTTTGCTGTGTTTAATCTAGAACCCCAGTTTAATGTTCTTTATTTTAATAGTGTTCAGTTTATTTTAAATAATGTTTTTTTTAATATTCTAATACATAGAATACATCAGAATTATATTAACTATTTTATAAACTTATTTTACAAAACATCAAATAAAATGTTTACATTTTAAATTGTTAGAAGAGTATTAAAAATTTAGTTTCACTGAAGTTTAAATACAAGTGTTAATCCTGGCTATGTAGTATTTAGTATTATAGAAAAGAATGCTGAAATACTGGTTTAGCCATTTTGTTCTAGTACTGTTGCAATTAAACTTTTCAAAGACAAGTTTTATCTATTTTACTTTTTGAAATTTTCAATTTGATTTATATTTGATTTTATTTTTGTTTGGATTTTATTTTTCTATATTTCTGTAGTCTATTTCTCTGAAATCATATATTGACTACTTAGCAAATTTTCTTTCATCTATAGAAATTCTAGAGTATTAATTTGACTAATTACACAAATTGAGTACTATTTTGTTTATATCTGCTAGATTTTGATCTGTTATTTTCAATTATTGTTAAATAAGAGTTATTTGTTAATTTCTTATTTTGCTAAGTGATCTGCTTTTTTGTTGAGCATTTTTTTCACACATTTACTTTTATTTTCTCCCTAAATTAAAAAAAAAGTTCTGTGCCAGAATGTACATACTTTAGAAAGACTGGATTCATAATTCCCATTGTATATTTCCAGTTAAGTTGCAAATATCTTGTAGCTATCGTTTTGCTTTTTTTTTTCTTCTTCAATTTATTAGGGTGACATTGGTGAATAAAATTATATAGGTTTCCAATGTACAATTTAATAATACATCATCCATATATTGCATTGTGTGTTATCACCTAAAGTCAGATCTCCTTCTTTCGCCATATATTTGACCCCCTTTACCTTTATTTCCCTCCTCCTCCCATGTTCCCTCTGGTAACCACTGAACTGTTGTCTGTGCCTATGAGTTTTTGTTTGTCTTGTTTGTTTGTTGCTTTCAGTTTTATATCTTACATATAAGTGAAATCATATGGTTATCAACCCCTTCCATCTGACTTATTTTGCTTAGCATGATTATCTCAAGATTTATCCATGTTGTCACAGATGGCAGTATTTCATCTCTTCTTGTGGCTGAGTAATATTCCATTGTATATGGGTACCACATTTTCTTTGTCCAGTCGTCTATGGAGGGACTCTTCAGTTGTTTCCATGTCTTGGCTGCTATGAATTATGCTGCAGTGAACATCAGGGTGCATATGTCTTTACAGATATAAATGCCCTCAAATTTGGGGGGTAGATACCCATAAGAGGGATTGCTGGGTCATATGGTGATTCTATTCTTAATTTTTTGAGGAGCCTCCAAATGATTTTCCATAGTGACTGTACCAGTTTACATACTTACCAGCAGTATATGAGGTTTTCTTTTCCTCCACAACCTCTCCAACACTTGTTATTACTTGTTTTGTTGATAAGAGCCATTCTCACAGGTGTGAGGTGGTGTCTCATGGTGGTTTTGATTTGCATTTCCCTAATAGCTAGTGAAGTTGAGTATCTTTTCATATGTCTGTTGGCCATTTGTATGTCTTCTTGAGTGGTGTTTTTTTCAGGTCCTCTGTCCATTTTTTAATTACACGTTTATTTATATGAGAATAATACCACCAGCACATGGTAAATTTAAAAATACAGAATTTTAGATGACAGGTGGAGATCTCCTGTACCATTTTTATACTCTAATTCCATAATGTTTTAAAATTTTTTTGAAACTTTATGAATTTTTTATTTTAATAAAGGTTTTGTAAGGTGTAAATTTTAATTTGTCTTTATCCTACTACATTTTCTTTTTGTTTACTGACTTTAGCTAATCTTAGCCTGTTAAAGGTGAGCTCAGATTCCCTTCCCTACCCCATAATTGTTTTTGTTTCTGAGTGTATTTTGTTGCCTATTATATTATAAATGTTTAATGTTGTATCTTGCATTTTTAAACCTTTAAAATGGTCTTTGGTGAGAGTTGATTTCAAATTTCAGTTATATTCTATTCTTGCTTTTCTTTTCAGGACTAAGGTTCTTATTTAAAATAGCTGCTGTGTTCTGATGGGTTTTCAGTATATTCTTCCACTAGGAATATTAACAAGGCTGTTGAATCTAAATTGATTAGTCATACTTATATTTCACTTAGTGCCCCAAGAACCACTCGGATCTTCTCTTGATACACTTTTAATGAGGTACAGTGATGCTCTCAGAGGTTGCTGTTGTACAGTGTACTAACTGCAAGTTCTCAGAGATCTTCATCATAGCATTTGTTCTTCCCTCTTTTATGGTCTTATCCATTTACATGCTCTTAATTATGATTTTTGTATTCCATATGCTTTGTTATTTTTCATACAGTTGCTACTCATTTAGATTTATCCTCATAATCACTTTTTTTGGCTGTCATTTCGTCTTATAGCTCTAGTTTCCTGTCTGGGATAATTTTATTTTACTTGGAGAAAAGTCTTTAGTTTTCCATTAGAGCAGGTCTGTTGTGACAATTTCAAGTATTGTTTATTAAAAAATATTTCTTTTTATTCTTGAAAAACACTTTTGTTGAGTGTTTTAGAAGCAAAGAATTCTATCTTGGCTGTTGATTTCCTTGAGCGCTTTGTTGCTGTTGAGCTATCACTTGTAGGTGTAATTGCTCATTTGACAGTAATATCTTTTTATTATAAATATATTTTTCTGGTACTTTTATAATTTTTGTCTTGTGTCTGATTTTGACAGTTTAACAGTGATGTGTATAGGTGTGGTTCCTCTGTATTTATCTTGCTTGTGGTTTATAGCACTCGAATGTGTAGATTAATGTGTTTTGTTAGTTTTTGAAAATTTTTAGACCTTAAATCTTGCTTCAGACCCATTCTTTGTCTTCTCTCCTTCTGAGCTTCCAATTTCAACCCACTGCAGTTTATTCTCTTTGTTTCACAACATTGCTTCTGGAATTTGCACCCTGTCACCTCCTAGGACTTCGTTTCTATTAATGCATCTCCTACCCAATTCACTATCGTTTTCAGCTGTTCCACTCTCAAGATTAGCTAAATATTCATATTTTTCTCATTATTTACATGATTTTATTACTTACATGTAATCGTTGGACTTATTTTGGAATACAGTGGTTCTACTTAAAATGTACCTTAATTTTTCACCTCGTGTGAAATCAGCATTGCATATTTAAAAACTATATTATCCTTTAAAAGATTTTGAAATATGCCCCTTTTTTATGTAGTCTTTTTTATATATATAAATCAGGGAGTGTTTAAGCACTCAATGTCTTTCATTATATAATCCTTATTAAGAATTTTATTGTTTAATTTAGAATATTTTTTCTCTCAAATGAAGATTGGAGTCATGTCACATTTTTAAAAAGTATTTTTTATGGTTTGAAATTATATAAAATTTAGACATTTTACAATAAGTGAATTGATATCTTCAAAATATTGATTCTCAGAAACATAGTGTGTTTCTTCATTTTGTAAGCCTTTTTTTTTGTAATCATACCTGAAACTTTAATTCTCTTTATGTTTTGAATACCTTGTATTAAATTTATTTCTAGGCATTTAAAAAAACTTTTGCTGTTACAAAAAATACTTTTTTTCCATTATGTTTTCTAATTATTTTAGGTATAAGTGAAAATTGATAATTGTATGTTTTTGGTAGGCAGCTACCTTATTGAACTCTTATTAGATAAAGTAGATTTTCAATTATTTCTCTTGGGTTTTCTGTTTTATCAGTAAATAATGCTATTTTCTTCCTTACCATCAGCTGTATTTCATTTTTTTAGCTGCAGTAACTAGATCATCTAGAGAAGTGATTAAAAAGTCATAGCGATTATTGTAAGAATCCTTTCATTTTCTCAGACTTCAGAGGAGCTTTCTCTAATGTTTGATTTGAGTGTTGAATATCATTGGTATGGTAAATATTTTTATCATGTTTTCTAAGTTCATAAAGTTTTGTTTTTATTTTACTCATTTCTGTGTGACTCCTCTTTGACCTCTAGGCTATTTAGAAATACGTTGTTTATTTTTCCCATATTTGAGGATTTTCCAGATATCTTTCTGTGTGTGTGTGTGTGTGTGTGTGTGTGTGTGTGTGTGTGTGTGTGTGTGTTTCATATTTCTTTTTGTTGTGGTCAGACATTTTATATGTCCTTTTAACCTTTTTGAGCAGCAGACTTTGTTTTTAAATTAAATAGTCACCTGTGACCTGTGGTTACTAGTATTAGTTTTCTATTACTGTGTAACAATTACTGTAAACTTAGCAGTTTAAAAAATGCTTATTTTTATAGTTTGGTATGTCAGAAGCCTGACAGTTTTTTTTTCTTTCTGTCTTGTATTTTCAGTCTCTTTCTCTGCTGACTTTTACTTCCTGTTTATAAGCACACTTAACTCCCATCCCCTTATCCTAAAGATATGTTTCCTCAACCTCACCTGATATTGATTTACTGCCCTGTTCTTTTCCTTCATTGCCAAATTCTTAGAATATGGTCTGTATTTGCTGACTTTTATGCTTCACCACGCCCCACCCCAACCTCTTACCCTTTTGTAACATAACCTTCACCCCCCAGGACCCAGCTGAGAAGTACTTTCTGAGATAATGATGTTCTCGTGACCATCCAACCCAGCACCTTCTTATTTAGTTCTGTTTATCCAAATGTAATATTTAATAGCATTGGCCACATCTTCCATCTTATAAGTTCCTGACTTCCTGGAGACTTCACTATCCCATGTTTTGTCTTATCTTTTCATTTCTAGCTCACTCTAAAATATAGTGATTAACCAAGCTTCTGACGGCAGACTTCTCTCTCTACTACATAGTCTTTCTGACTTTCTGACTTTTACAAAAACAGCTCTCACTGTGACCTCTCTAGTCCTAGATCTATGCCTCTAGCTCAGATTTCTTTCTAGGGAAACAAAAGAATATGCAAGTGGTTTTAATATGTCATAATTTTCATATTGCTATGTAATCTTTGTAATTATTTTAAATGGATGTATAAGGTTATGTTAAATGAATATGCTATAATTAGCCTAACCATTTCCCTATTGAAAATTTCTAATGGGATACACATGATATTGTACATGGAATAAGCCAAGAGCATGTGTAACAAGGCTTGCTGCCTGGGAAAGGGGACAACTGAGTGTTGTTTTCGTTTTTCCTGACAAACCCTGACGACAGAACAGGTGTGGCTCAGTTACATTGAGCTTACATGTACCCTTAACATGGAGCAGGAGACAGAGATGCCCAATGGTCCTTGTTGCTACAGTGGCTATTTCTAAGATGTTCCCTTAGAGCCTGGAGCACGCCCATGTCTTTACCTCATTTGCCTTTCTTGCTGTGTTTATCATCAGCCCTGTGGACATGTGTATCTCTAATTAGACTAGAAGTGAGACCTTTTGTGCTTCTCAGAATAGAAAATAGAGTAATATAACTTACCAACCCCCAAATAACTGCAGGCTACACAGAGTCAAAGTATCTTTAAGGAGAAAGTTATTCACTCATTTTTTTCTGAACCATAATTAAACTTTACAGAAAAGAAAAAAAAAATCAGCCAAATATCAGTTAAGTCTTCAGGGTACCTCAGGGTTTAAACTTTTTGAGTATATGGTCTACATACAATGAAATGCAAATATGAATTTTTTATTTTCTTTTTTTTTTCCAGTTTGCATACATTAATGTTCCATCTTTGGGTTCTCATGTCTACTGCACCTTCACCTTAAAGTGCCTCTTGGTGGCCCGATTGTCCCACGCTATCGGTCCTTGGCGACTACTGCTTCTCCCCCACCCCTTGGTTTGCTTTTTCCAGAATGTCCTATGAGTGAATCATATACAGGTCTGGCTTCTTTGATTTAGCAAAGTGCATCTAAGCTCATACCTGCACCAAGCGGATCAACAGCTTATGCCTTTTTATCACTGACTTGTTTTGTTTTATGGATTACCACACTTTAGTCATTCCCTGTTGAAGATCATCTTCATCTTCGTTGCTTCCAGTTTTTAGTGATCATAAAGTAATGACTTCAAAAAAAAATTGTTTTTAGTCCTGGATTTGTAGCTATAATTTATAATTCTACGCATGTATGTAAAGCTTAAGATTTGGTGGAATGGATAACGAGTTGATTTTTATTCCGTTTCAAACTAGTTCAGTCCTGCTGATAAAGATGGGAAAATCTCTGGCAAACCTTCCTCAGGCTTTACTCCTTTGAATCATCCAAGAAGCCCACTGTTACTACCTGAGTTCAGGGTAGCATTTTAACTCTTACTGAGCTACTGACAGGCCTTCTGAATGGTCTCTTTGCCTCTCATCTTTTGACTCTGACCCAACATGCTTTCAATTATTAGAAAGCAGGTAGCACTTATGTCCCTAAGACCCAAAAGAGATCTAAATCTTTCACTCTAAAGTATCTCTAAGTAAAGCTGAAAAACAGATTCACCTTCAATCAAAACAGGATTTTAAACACACTAGTAGGTTGTAGTTTGCCATGCCTACTACTGACTTCGACAGTATTCTTAGTCACACTTAACTGGCAACTCAGATGTTCTCCTGAGCCAATTTGCTTGTTTTTAATCTGTTGCTCTCCAGAAGTAATCCTGGAAACCAGCTGGGGGTGCTATTCTAAATTTCTTGGTGCTCCTCTCTAAAATTATAGGAGCTCTAATAATGATTAGGTTTATGCCTGAAAAAATGAAGTGCCAGTGCCTTAGAGACAGAGAACCTAGGAAGTTTAGCTCATATTTCCCTAACCTTTCTCCAATCACCTTTCTCCAATCAAGTGGCCTCTGTTATCTTTTCCAAGCTTTTGACTGCTGTCGACATGATGGAGAACTCTGGCTTTTTTTATGAAGCCCAGTGAGTCAAAAGACTCTGACAGTGGCAACAATGTCAGTTTTTGTTCCTCTCTTGAATGTGATTTGTGTCTGTTAAATGAATTCCTGTTTGGATTTCTAACATGGTGATGTCTCAGAGCTTCTGCCTGATTGTCAGCCATTTCTAGTAGCAGACTGACAAGAGTATAATTTTTAGCAGTTAGTTGACTCCTGTTTTTGAGCCTTTCTCATCCACTTTCCTGTATGTTCTTGCTGCATAAGGAAAGAGAATTGTGTTTCATCTTTCACACAAAGAGGGCTATGTGCACCAAGCATGTCCAACCCTAATGTTGGTAAAAACAAACAAACAAAAACTGAGCAGCTGTAGAATCATAAGCTGGTAAATATATAGCAGTGTCCATTCTCTAAGGCAGAGAGTGGGCCTGTGTAGTGGTTGATGGAGGAGTGAGCATATTAAACAGGCACCATTCTTGGGCTATCTTCTGTCACTTGTTGTATGATCTGTCTTTCTCTCTGCTTCCTCTAATTTTCAATTTAGTTTAACACAACAACAGAGTGCCTTGAAAATTATCAAAATGCATATGTGCTGATGGTAAATAGCTGCTCTCCAATCACCTCCATTCCCAGCTGTATTTTCTGCTTTGAGGCATTCTAATCTGTACTATCTCTTAACTCTGTGACCTATGGTATCTCTATGATAGATTTAGATAATAGCCACAATGTTTAATGATTGTACTTTTTTCTGTAGATAAGGGGGCAGGAGAAAATAACTCCAGTCAGTCTTTAATAGTTAGATTTGAAATTAAGAAGATTAAGATGAGTTTAAAATACTACTCCAGGTGTATCATTCTCTGAAGACCCAAGAGTCTGCCACCTCATAATCCAAGGCATTGGTTCCCAAGAGGACACTACAGTCACTGATACGTAGCCAGATAGTTTAGTTTCCCGCTCTGTGCACCCCAGTCCCAAATCTTGAGAGCCAATGAAGACGACTGACAGTCAGCAGTGAGGTATGCAACTTGCTTCAAGTCAACCTCTAGAATGATAGTGCAGTATTATTCATCTATGTGCCTGGTGTCCTCTCTGTGTGTGTGTGTGTGTGTGTGTCTCCCTCTCCCTCTCCCTACTTCCGAACAACAAGGCCTTGAATTTACAAACTGATTCCATATCCAGAGTCATCCCCACCCATGATGGAATGGGCTTTAGACCTGAAGGAGAGTGAACCCTGTTAAAGGGGATCCAAAAGAATCTTAGAAGAATGAACACAACTTAGAAAAAGACTTTTAGGAACAGTTGAATGCCACCAGGCAACAGAAAGCAGAGAAAACATGAAAAGACAAACCAAAAACTCAGCCTTAAAGAAAATATTACCTTAGAAACAGAAGTGTTTTTTAAGCATAGAACTTAACAAGATCATAAGTTTATTTAGCAAGAGCTCAAACATATGAAACAGTAAAATTAGATGAAATGGGAAATATGGAACTAAGGGAACAAAATGAGAACAAAACAACAGTAGTCCCAAAACTAACAAATGAATTTGAAATATTAAGGAACTTAATGGCCTGAAAAATATTCACATAAAGGATAATTCTGTGGAAAGCAAAAACAAAAAAGAAAAAGATAAAAGCAATATACACTATCATAATGGTGATACAGCATGAAGAGAATTGATGTCTATAAAGAAGCCCACTGTAAAAAAAAATTGACCAGAAAATATATTTGAAGATATAATAAAAGAAAAATTTTCGGAAATAAACTAATCTCCCTATAGAGAATGTGTTCTAGGAAAAATATTAAAACTTGTACATTGATCAACTTTGAGCTAACTCCTAGTTATAAAGACCTCAAAAATAAAGAATTTTATAGATAATATGGGCAGAAAAAAAGTAAGTCACCTCAAGGTTGGGAAACTATTAGGCTGGCACCAGTCTTCTCCATATGAGCATCATTGCCTGAGTACACAGGGGTATACAAAGTTTCGAAGGAAGAAAAATTCATGTATTAGCACCAGGTAAGTGTTAAAATTCAAATGGAGAACTAGTAGTAAACAATTATAAAAATAAATGTAAATGTCATAAACTTTGACAAAAGAAAGAGGAATCAAATGTTCATTTAAAATTGAAACGTGCAGTTCAAAAAATTTGAAAAATCTGTTTAAAATATGTTTTTTCAAATTCTTACCTCCAGAGGAAAATTTGGGAAATAGTAAAGAAATATGGATCTTGGAAGCAACCTAAATGCCCATCAACAGATGATCGGATTATATAAAGAACCATAAAGAAGTTATGGTTCATATATATGATTGAATATTACTCAGCCATTAAGAAAATGAACTCCCACCGTTTGCAATGATATATGGATGGACTTAGAAGTTATTATGCGAGTGAAATAAGTCAGACGAAGATAAATACCATACGATTTTGCTTTTATGCAGAATCTAAGGAACAAAAAGAACAAACTGATCAAACACTGACTCACAAATATAGAGTCCTTTTTGGTGATGGACAGAGGGGATAGAGGTTTGAGGGCAGCAAGAATGGGGTGAAGGGTTAAAGAAGTACAAATTAGTAGTTGATAGATGGTCATGAATGGGGAGCACGGCATAGGGAATGCAGTTAGCATTAACATATTGGCCAGATGGAAAACTAGAGGAGAGAAGGAGCAATTAGGGAGATCGTTTTATAAACTATATAAATGTCTAACCAATGTACTGTATACTTGAAATTAATTAAAATTAAAAATTAAAGGAAATTTAATAATTTTAATATTACCTAATATCCTAATATATATTAAAATTTCTCCTTGTTCCAACAAAAATAAATAAGTAAGAATAATAAAGAAATACAAATCTTAAGTTTACTAATTCCTTTAGTTTCACTTCACTTTCATTTTCTTTCTCTTTATTTTTTTTTGATAGTTTTTTTTTTCAACTACATTTGGCATACAATATTATATTAGTTTTAGGTGTACAACATAGTGATTAGACATATATATAATTTATCAAGTGATCACATCAATCTAGTACCCGTCTGACACCATACATAGTTATTACAATATTATTTACTATATTCCTTATGTTGTACTTTAGTTATCCTCATGACTGTTTTGTAACTGCCAGTTTGTTCTTCTTAATCCCTTCCCCTTTTCACCCAGCCCCATCCCTCACCCGCTCTGATCTGCTGGTTCCACTCAGACAGGTGCCAAGCTGGGAACTGCTGCTCCTGAACAAGTGGTTTCTCTTCTCTGTTTTTTTACTTATTTTTTGCAGCTTAGTGGCTTTAACTTTTACTTCAACCCACCTCCAAGCTTTTTGGAAGTGAGTAGGGAAACTACTCACCCTGGACGATTATCATTTTTCCTTTTGCTCATTTGTTTGATAGAGTTAATGAGAGATATAAACACATACTGACTTTGTTAAATTGATCTATAAGAGGGTAAACCACTGGTAAAACAGCATCTCATAAATTAGTGGATTGAAGAATAAAGGATTTGCTCAACAACATTTTGTAAAGGTAGCAACAATACTGACTTTTTTTCTGTTACATTCTTCAGCTCAAATAGTTTAGTTATGAGACAACCCCAGGCCCTACTACCTTACATATTGTTTGCCTGATTATTGTCAGTAAATGTATCTTTATCAGATTAGTACTTTTTTCATTAAACATATGACAGTACATAAATTGTCACAAGATGACTAGAATATTTTTTATGTGAATTTTATCAGTAAACATGAAGTGGTTGTGGTATAGGCATTTGATCTAATATGAATTTCAAATATGTGCATTACAACAGCTACTTGAAAATAATGAGAAATTAGAATATTTGACTCTTCTGCAAATAAGTAATATATACTTGAATAATTTTTTATATGCCCAAACATCCAATAAATGGAAACAAACTAAATTAATGGCCAATAATTATTGCTCAGTAATACAGTATTTGACAGAGATTGTGGGTTGTTGATACCATTTAGATGCCAGTTTATTTCCAGCACAGCCAGAAATGGAGTCAGTTTCATCTCCTCTCTCCTGCAATAAGTTCTTTCTATCTACCGCCTACCTACCTACCTATCTATCATTAATTACAAAGAAACACAGCCATTGAATATTTTATTCAGTTAAATTGGTGACTTTTTTTTTAACTGAGGATCATTACAACATTATGACGTTTTAATTTTGTTGGTGAAAAGCCACAAATAAGTGGCTTATTTTACTTTTATATATTTTTGTTCATCGATATAATTGCTAATAAAGCAATTATTTCATGGTTTTATAAGCTAATATGGTTATTTTGAGATATGGGGTATTTTTGCTCTAAAAATTATTATACAGTACTCCCTTTTCTCATAAGAATATCAGTATAGCATATTTTAGAGCAGTAATATTATTTAGAAATTTGCCAAGAAGTTTATTTTAAAATATAGTAAATGTGATAAAACAATCAAACACCCTGCACTAGAGGCTGACTTTTCTTATTTGTGGGCCAGCTCTCTCAGAGTGTTGTGTAGATAGAATCTTCAGCTATAAAGGCGAAAGGGGAGGATTACTTAGTTTTGAAAGATCTGGTTCTAAGATCTTGTTGAGAAGGGAGTTAAGAAAGGAACACAGCATTCTAGAAATGTATGCTAAGGTCTTTGTATGATTGTTTCAATAGATTTTTGATTGGCAACAGTCTTAGAATGTTAGAATGCAATTTTATCCTAAATAGACTTTTCTTAAATTACCTTGTTCTGTTGTCTTAACACACTCAATAATAATAATAGTCTTAATTTAAGAGAAAAAAATTATAGTTGGTATATGTACTATTTTACCAACTTTTTTTTTTTTTTTTAACAGAACTCTTAGAGGCTGGTATTAAAGGAACTTCAGAATCACTTAAAGGCGTGAAACGAAAAAAGATTGTGGCAGAGAATCACCTGAAAAAAATACCAAAATCGCCACTGAGAAATCCTCTTCAGGCAAAACATAAACAAAATACGAAAGAGTCATCTTTCACTGTTCTTCAGAGTGCTTCAGAGTCTCACAACAAACAGAATCATAGTCCTGTAAAAAATGGGACGCAGTTTACGAAACAAAATGGAGAAACACCTGAGATAATTGCCGAAGCCTCTAAGTCTGAAGAATCCGTCTCCCCAAAGAAGCCCTTGTGTCTGCAGCATCCGTCTGAACTGCGTAGATGGAGATCAGAAGGCTCTGACCCCGCCAAGTTAAATTTCTTAGATGGAAAATGTGATTCTAGTTCTGTTTCAAGTAAAACCAGGACTGACCATAGTGAATGTATCTCCTCTAACTGTAGTCCTGTTTCCTCCTCGTATACAAATACCGCATTTGATGTCTTACTGAAAGCAATGGAGCCAGAACTGAGCACCTTGTCACAAAAGGGCTCACCTTGTACAGTTAAGATAGAAAAACTGAGACCAAATAAAACTGTACGACCCCCTTCTCAATTAAAAAACAACTCAATGGATTCCCCAAATCAGACTTCACAAGAATTCGTTGCTGAATCACAGTCTTCTTGTACCTCATACACAGTACATGTGTCTGCTGCTCAGAAGAGTGAGCAAACATCAGTTCAGTCAATTTCTCATTCATATAATCAACACGAACACTTTGTTTCTAAATCTAACCAACAAAATCAACAGCTTCCAGTGTGTTCAGGTTTCACAGGATCACTGACGAATCTGCAAAATCAAGAGAACACCAAACTTGAACAGGTTTATAATATAGCAGTGACATCATCTGTAGGTCTGACTTCACTTTCCAGTAGAACTCAGGTTACTCCTCAAAACCAGCAAATGGATTCTGCTTCTCCCATGTCAGTAAGTCCAGCCCATTCTATACAGTCACCCTCAACACCAATTTATAATTCAACTCCTGTCGCCTCTGTCGTTAATCATAGTGTAGAGCAAATGTGCAATCTTCTTCTGAAAGATCAGAAGCCAAAAAAACAAGGAAAATATATTTGTGAGTATTGCAATAGAGCTTGTGCAAAACCAAGTGTGCTTTTAAAGCATATCCGCTCCCACACTGGAGAGCGACCCTATCCCTGTGTGACCTGCGGATTTTCCTTTAAGACTAAAAGTAATCTGTACAAGCACAAAAAATCCCATGCACATACTATCAAACTGGGTCTCGTCTTGCAGCCAGATGCTGGTGGTTTGTTCTTGTCACACGAGTCCCCCAAAACACTTATTCATTCAGATGTAGAAGACAGTGGTGAGAGCGATGACGAGAGTGCTGCCGACGAAAGACAGAATGACCTGGGCTCCGTTGACCTTCAGCCTGTGCAAATAATGAAAATGATATCAAATTCTGAAACTTTACCAAAATCAAGTTCCATTCCAACCAATCCAAATCATGTGGTAGGTGACTTTTCATTACAGGAGAAATCTTCAGAATCACAAGCTGTGACAGAGTTACCAAAAGTTGTGGTGCACCCTGTCAGTGTGTCCCCTTTAAGAGTTGACAGCCCGAAGGTTACAGATTCTAAGCTTGAACTTTCTAGTGCACAGAAACAGAAGGATCTTCAGGTAACGAATGTACTGACACATTCAGCCTGGACGTCCTCCCTAGAGACTATTGAAAAGTCCCGTCAGAAAGGGGACGTGAGTCAGCCAGAGGGAAAACAAGAATCTCATGTAGGAACAGTACATGCCCAGCTACAAAGGCAGCAGGCTACCGATTACTCCCAAGAGCAACAAGGAAAACTTCTGAGTCCTCGAAGTTTAGGAAGTACAGATTCTGGTTACTTTTCACGTTCTGAAAGTGCCGATCAAACAGTGAGTCCACCAACTCCTTTTGCCAGAACATTACCCACTATAGAACAAGACTCAAATAAGATTAATGGGCCTTCTGCACCTTCTACATTGCCAACAGGTGAAAAAGCATTGCTTTTACCAGGTCAGATGCGTCCACCTTTGGCAACAAAAACACTTGAAGAACGGATATCAAAGCTTATCTCCGACAACGAAGCCTTGGTAGATGATAAACAGCTGGATAGTGTAAAGCCACGGAGAACCTCTCTCTCACGACGAGGAAGTATTGATTCCCCCAAATCATACATATTTAAGGATTCTTTCCAATTTGATTTAAAACCAGTGGGACGGAGAACAAGTTCAAGCTCTGATATACCAAAGTCCCCTTTTACCCCTACTGAGAAATCAAAACAAGTGTTTCTTCTGTCCGTACCGTCCCTTGACTGTTTGCCCATTACAAGAAGTAATTCGATGCCTACCACAGGTTATTCAGCAGTACCTGCAAACATAATACCTCCCCCTCATCCACTGAGAGGAAGTCAGTCATTTGATGACAAAATTGGCACTTTCTATGATGATGTCTTTGTATCGGGACCTAACACTTCTGTGCCCCAAAGTGGACATCCTCGTACCCTTGTCAGACAGGCAGCAGTGGAAGACTCTTCAGCAAATGAAAACCATGTTCTCGGTACTGGACAGTCCTTGGATGAGAGCTATCAAGGATGCAGTATCACTAGTGACACTGTGTCTGCAAGAAACAAGTCATTGTTACCAGGTTCACATTTAGAAAAAAAGAAATCTCATCAAGGGCGAGGGACGATGTTTGAGTGTGAAACCTGTAGAAACAGGTACAGAAAACTGGAAAATTTTGAAAATCATAAGAAATTTTACTGTTCAGAGCTACATGGACCAAAAACAAAGGTAGCTGTGAGAGAACCTGAACACAGCCCCGTGCCTAGCAGTACACAGCCTCAGATTCTACATTACAGAGTTGGTAGTTCCACAGGGGGCTGGGAACAGACACCCCAGATAAGAAAAAGAAGGAAAATGAAGAGTGTTGGAGATGATGATGAACTTCAGCAAAATGAAAGTGGAGCTTCTCCAAAAAGCTCCGAAGGCCTCCAGTTTCAGAATACTTTGGGCTCTGCTTCCAGTTTGTCTAAACATAATGTCCTAACAAGTGACCAGCATCATAGAAATATACAGTTGCAAAACTCCCAGATTCAGCTTGTTGCCAGAGTTCCTGACCAGACCATGGATCCGAAGCTGTCCACCATCATGGAACAACAGATAAGTTCAGCTGCCCAGGACAAGATAGAGTTGAAGAGACATGGAACTGGGATCTCAGTCATCCAACATACAAACTCACTGAGCAGACCCAGTTCATTTGATAAGCTTGAGTCTTTTGAAAGAGGCTCCCCAGTTTGTTTCCAGAAGCCAAGTAGAACAGGGAAGCCCGGGTCCCTGAAAGTAATGGGAATTTCCCAAGAGGAAAGTCACCCTTCTCGGAACACGTCTCATCCTCACCAGCCTGTACCATCAGACACTCTTCGAGGAGAACTTCAGGAAGTTTCAAGAAAGCTTTCAAATGAACGACACGTGTTAGGACAGCCCTCAAGACTTGTCCGGCAGCACAATATCCAAGTCCCAGAAATTCTGGTCACGGAAGAGCCAGATCAGGATCTTGAAGCCCAAGGCCTCGATCAAGAAAAGTCAGAGAAGTTCAGTTGGCCTCAGCGTAGTGAGACCTTGTCAAAATTGCCGACAGAGAAACTACCTCCCAAAAAGAAGAGGCTTCGTCTTGCTGAGATAGAGCATTCTTCAACTGAATCAAGTTTTGATTCCACCATCTCCAGGAGTCTAAGTAGGGAGAGTAGTTTATCTCACACTTCGAGTTTCTCTGCTTCATTAGATGTAGAAGATGTTTCAAAAACTGAGGCTCCCCCCAAAATTGCTTTTCTCAGTAAAACAGAGTTTGTCATGATTCCAGCTGGCTCTAATACACTTAATGTACCTGGAACCCACCGGGAAATGAGGCGTGCTGCATCAGAACAGATTAACTGCATGCAAACTTTGATGGAGGTCTCTGATTTCAGAAGTAAATCGTTTGACTGTGGAAACATAACTTCACCTCAGACAACGCCACTTGTTGAATTACAGCCTCCAACATCTCCTTCTGGCATGGGGATGACTGGGCACGTGCCTCTCTTAGAAAGAAGGAGAGGCCCACTAATACGGCAGATATCTTTAAACATAGCTCCAGATAGTCATCTTTCTCCTGGAAACTCATCATCCCTCCAAACTATTGCCGTTCCCGGTGTGAATGCTGTACCATTTCAGGGGCCTCAGCTCACTAATACATCTTTAGCTGAGTTTCCTGCAAATACTGTGCACTCTCAGACTCAAGTTAATCTACAAACAGAAACTTCAAATTCCAGCTCTGCTAACATCTTTCCTGTTCATCAACTTTTTGGTATCAATTTGTTTAATCACGTCCATGCACCCCTTAGCCAGCAAAACACGCAGATGTCTCTGCAGGTGTCTACACAGAGTATCAAACCAGAAGCAAATCCCAATTTATGTGAATCTAATAAAAGTGAGGATTGCTTTGCTCCCAAATATCAACTTCAGTGTCAGGTTTTTACTTCAAGCCAGTCTTGCTCTTCTAATCCTGTTCATTCTTTTCCAAAGAAAGTTCTTTCAGAGCCAGTTGAGGCCGACCATCGTGCAACTTCATTAGCACTACCAACCAAATCAGTAGATGCCATGTCTAATTCATGTCCTCCACCACCACTGAAGCTTGGGCCGCTCAGTGGTCAGGTGCAGAAGGTGCCAACATCATCATTTACGCTGCCCATGCATCTGCAGAGTAATATTCCAGCATACTGCTTCGCCACAGTCACACCTCTGCCACAAATACTCGTGACCCAAGATCTGTCCAATCAGCCAATTTGCCAGGCTAAACATAGTGAGGTGCCAATCAGCAAAGAACAAAATTCTCTGCCAAAATTGCAAAAAGTTCACCAGAATGCTTTGCCAAACCCAGAGGAAGAACTTGTTTGTGAAAATGTTTTTTCAGAGATAGACCACAATTCTCTATCCAGATCCTTGCCTGTAACTCAGAAAATGTCTGTTGGTAGACTTTCCCCGCAGCAAGAATCTTCAGCTTCAAGTAAAAGGATGCTTTCCCCAGCAAATAGTTTAGACATTGCCATGGAAAAGCACCAAAAGCGAGCTAAAGATGAAAATGGAGCTATTTGTGCAGCAGATATCAGACCATTCGAACCACTGAATCCAAGAGCTAATGACATTAATAAACAGAAGAAACCTGTTTTAGTGAGGCAGGTTTGTACTACAGAGCCCCTTGAAGGTGTGATATTGGAACAGGATATTTTTTCTCAGCCTGAAATTAGTAGCCAGGCTATGAATTTGACAGATATTTTACCTGTTGATAATTTGTCATCAAGACACTCTAAATCTGTAGTTGTAGAACCTATAAAAGAATTGCAGGAATTTGAAAACATCAAGTCATCCTCATCACTAACTCTTACAGTTAGAAATTCACCAGTTCCTTCAGAATGTATAGATAATAACCAAGAAAGGAAGTCTCCAGAGGTTAAAAATCAAGGTGACGAAGTGAACATCCAAGAACAAAGTCAACCTATAACCACAGCTCTTTCAGTGTTAGATGCTGACGACACACGGCAGCTGTCTCTCCCCAGCCTGAAGACCACAACCAGCTTTACTTGGTGTTGTCTGTTAAGACAGAAAACATTACATTTGCCTCAGAATGACCAGAAAACTTCAGCCTACACTGACTGGACAGTAAGCTCCAGTAATCCAAATCCACTTGGTTTGCCTACAAAAGTTGCTCTTTCTCTCCTTAATTCAAAACAAAACACTGGAAAATCACTATATTGTCAAGCAATAACCACCCATTCCAAATCAGATTTATTGGTCTATTCAAGCAAGTGGAAAAGCAACTTAAGCAAGGTACTTGAAATATTATTTATCTTCAAAAATAGTTTGTGCAGATGAGTTTTAACATGTCTTGATGCCTTTTAAGTATTTTGGTTGGAAGTTGTAATGGCAAATTGTGCTTTGTAACTGTAGTTATTTGAAAAAAAAGGATAAGTTTGCTGGGGTTAGCTGGAGTCCTTTCAGTGATTCCGTTTTGAAACATTTTGAAAATAACTTGCCCTGAGTATTTCTCAGCTGAATATTTTAAATCTTTGCTTAATGGCACAATCATGGTTTTACTTTCATTGTTCTCTTATATTAAGATTTTGTTTTTATTGCTAAGTGAGAAGAGATTATGTTTATGCTTTGTCCTTACTAATACAGGGGAACAGAGGTGTGAATAACTGAAGATTGTTATATGTCATTTTGAAATATAAGCAGAGAGCCATTCTGTAGTTCTGAGAATCACGTTCCTAAAATAACTAACTCATACTTCATAATTAAGTTGATTTGGTCAAGATTTATGGAGTAAGATCATAAAACTAGAATTTTATGTTATTTATGGAATCAGTCTTATTAGAGGTGTTGTATAAAATAAAAAATATTTGTGATTAATATGTAGGTAGATTTATTGATAAGAGTATCACGTTGAACTCTGGACATTCAGAATTATAGATTTCAGAGTTATAGATTAAGTCCTTGTCCTCTGCAGATTCATAGGCACATAATTCAGGTTCATAAACAATATGTACTTATCAATAAGGAAAGATCACTGTTCAGTATTATAATTGAAGTATATATAACTTTAAAAGAAGAAAGTCTCTGATATTCTCAGTAGGTTGAGGAGGATCTGAAAGTGCTGATACTTGAGCTGAGTCTTAAAAAAAGGGGAGAGATTATTTTTTAGGCAAACAAGAATGAAAAATTTTAGCAGTCTGATGAATGACATGGAAATGAGAAAGAACTTGGTTCATTTAAAGAAATCTGAGGAGTCTCATGGCTAGAAGGTATTATAAGTTTGAAACACTGACATACTTCAAAGTTGGAAGTGTAGGTAAAAAAAAAACAAAGAATATGCATGGTGGTGGAGGGCCATTAATACTTTCTCAGTGAAGGAAGGCGCATCCAAAAATTAAATTCAAAATTTAATTTTGAAATACCTGGACTGTATTCTAGATCTACTAAATCAGAATGTTGGAAGATGAGACCTGATCATGAGAATTTAAACAACTTCATGTATGTATATTTCTGAAGTGCCTGTGAAAAGTGGCTTTCCTTCAGTACCAAGTGTTTGGCAGAAATGCCTCCGGAACTGTATATCTAGATATGAAGCTAGGAGAGTCCCAGGTGTGGAACATGGTAGAGCTTCTTCAGTGCATAGGTATAATTAGTGAGATTGCTCAGGGAGAGTGTAAAGAAGACACCAGGGCCTGAAATGGATCCCAGGAATCACTACTATTTAAAGGGTTGAATAGATAAAGAACATCCACATATAAGCTGAAAGATTGTCTGTCTATAGAGGAAGTAGGGGAACTATGAGAAAGTGGTATCACACAGATTAAGTAAGAAGGTATTTCAGGGAAGGTTGTTTGAGCAGAAAGGTCAAATAAAGATGGGATCTGGACTCAACAGTTCTAATACCACTGGAGACTTAAGTTATATGGGCAAGTGGCTGTGGAAGATTGGGTCTTGGGTTGACTTTTAACTCACAACCCAAATGTTAATGTAATTCAAAATGGAAAAAAAAAAAAAAAGATAAATGCTAAAGTAAAAGAAATGAGGCATCGGCAACATACGGTGCCATGGAGTGGTCTAGCATATAAAGACCTACGAAAATGATAAGGATTTTGGCATTTAGTTCATTGGTCACCGATAAATGGAAACCAAATTTGATAGTAAGAAAGTGAGCGAAAGCTAAGTGGGGATTTGGTATTGAAAAGAATATGAGAACTAGGATTACTGTTAAAGGTACAAAGTCAAGGAAAGGTATGTATATATATTATACGTTGTGGGGAAACCTGATGTGTTTGCCAGGAAAAGAAAAAGAGACAGTTGTGTTTTTACCTGTCATGGGTCAGTGTCATTACATCGTCAGACTACCTTTTTGAGAAACTGAGACCAGCAGCTTTTCTTTACTCCTGGCTTTACAGGGGCTTCCCAGGATACTCTTTCCGAGGTCACAGAAGCCCTCTGTCCATGATACACACACCCTCTCATCACTTACTATTATTAAGTTATCCTAGTATGATAGCTATCTACACAGTGATATGATTTTTTAAAGGAGTTTTTTAACAAAGAGGCCCTTGATTAGAAAAGTTGTGCCTTGTGTCGGATTTGGCCAGAGGACTAGACTTTGAGCCTTTCTGTTAACACTTGACCTTGGACAAATGGCTTAACCTGAGTGTCCTTCCTTACTGGGGTATGATCCACCTGTGCTGCCTGCCCCACAAGGATATATGAGCATGGAATGGGCTGAGGAATGAGAAAACTTGTGAATGGTGTGGTTGTATAAAATCTTAAGGTGGTATTACTATAATGTTTCTATGGAAGAATACATATTGCTTATCATTTCGATGTTTATTACCTTTTCTAGAGATTTAGTTATTATCACACCAAAATCTGTTGACCTGTATCTATGTCTCACAGTTTTCAGTATTAAGATACAGAGAGGAACATAATTATGGTTTAAAGTAATGGGAGGAGAGAATAAAATATTGGGAAATGGGGCTTTTGCTTTAACTTTACAGTACACTGAAGTTGAAGGAGATTTCATTGTGTTTCTCAGGAGTATGAGACATTTTCCATCTGAAGAGAAAAAATTATTTTAAGAGATACACTTAAACTGTAGTATGAGTGGTTGGTTAGATATTAGAAGAAATACTTAGTCTATTAAAAAAAAGTTTCTGTTAAACTCACAGAATACCAGGGTGTGGGAGATTGGAAGGCTTTTATTTGGGGTTGTCAGTAGACTGTGGTGGGATTTTAAAATAGCATAAGATTTATCAGTTTGCTGTGGTTTAGACAGATTTGGTGGAGATAAGCAGGGAGATAAAGCAAATGACCTTTAAACCTGTTACTTCCTTGAAATGCATTTTATGAAGTTAACTATATGCACTGTATTCTGCTTTGTTTTATTTTCCAAGTGAAACATTAGCATGTTTGTGTTTTCAGTTTTATTAAATTAGTTTCTCTTTTTTTTTTTCCTTTCAGAGAGCATTAGGTAATCAAAAATCCACAGTAGTTGAATTCAGCAATAAAGATGCCTCTGAAATTAACAGTGAGCAAGATAAAGAAAATTCATTAATCAAAAGTGAACCAAGAAGAATTAAAATATTTGATGGAGGGCAAGTACAAATTTTACTTCTTAAATGTACATTTAAACTTACCTTTTAAATGTACATTTGCTTTCATGTGAATGAAGACATTTCAGTACCAATTTTATATAAATGTTGCAGAGTTTCTCAGCTTATTAACAGAATCTTCATGGCACAATATATGTTAGGTATTATGTTAAATAATTCCATTTTGATTAAGAAAACGATAACTATTTAGGATACATTGGAGGTTCTAGGAGGCAGCTAAGAACAAAGTTTTCAGAGTGAACCTTGGATTTCATGTTGATTTATGATAAAGAATGACTTGGAAAACCTGCTCTAGGAAAGGTGAACTGTGCCTATTTGATGTTTTTGTGTATTTGGTTATGAGAAAAACAAAACGTAAAAGCCAATTGTAGTTATAGTGAAGCTCAGAAATATTTCAATACTTTTAGTTGTTGTGATTGAATTTAACAGTAAAGAAAAATTTTAAACCAATGACTTTAAAGAGGAAATATTTTAAAATTAAACCCAGTATTGAATAAGATTTGTTTGGTTAGAATTACCTATTAGAATATTAAGTGCTGATATGAAAAGCTAGAATATTCTGTTACTTGTATGTACATAAACTTTATATTGTTTGAGTCTAAAAATTGTGCCTTGTTTATTTTTAGGTTGAATTTTAATCACCAGTATTTTCTCAAAGACTTAGTATCCAATCTCCCTATTCATTTCTTTTTTTTCAAATTAGATATAAATCAAATGAAGAGTATGTATATGTCCGAGGCAGGGGAAGAGGAAAGTACATTTGTGAAGAATGTGGAATACGTTGTAAGAAACCTAGTATGTTAAAGAAACACATACGAACCCACACAGATGTCCGCCCCTACCACTGCACTTACTGTAACTTCTCCTTTAAGACGAAAGGTATGAGATGACATCACTTCATAGTCCTTTTTATATGCATTGAGTTAGTAGAGCTAAGACTCAACTTTACATATTTTTGACCAAAAATGCGGTAACTTAAATAGATTAATATAAATTACATCTTGTCAACATTATAGTCTTTTTTCTTTATATGTTTCTAGACCTCTTGGGAAAAAATTTTTTAATAACATGCTTTTAGTATATAATAAATATAACATTTTAGAAGGAGCAACTGCCCTTTTTTATTTTACTCCCCAAATTACAATTGCATAACATGATGACAAATACATTTTCAAAAGTACGTACTAGGGGCTGAAGAAGAAAAAGAAATGTTCATGATCACATGTAAATGTACTTCAGTGTTAAAAGATTGAAAAATTTTAAATAATAACTGCAGTGAACTTATAATGATTGCATTCATGTTTTATCTAATTTTAGGCATGCAGCCATTTCTTTTTCTTTTCTATGATGTATTTTTTACCCAAATTTTGTTGAATTTCAGCTTCAAAAATTTTCTAACTTTTGTACTATATAACATTTATACATCTCAGAACTAGTCATTAAAATTATATTTAGTGCTCTTTCTGTATTCTTTATATGTTATTTAAATTGTAAGGCTTTATTATAGTTAAAATAATTTTACCCTCTACAAATTTCCTATTACATATAATGAATACACTACCATAAACTGTTTGCTTTCTCCATTAGGCTCCTTGTTCATGAATCATTATATAAAAATTCGTTACTTGATACTTTAATTTCATATAACACCCTTTAAAAAGTAAGAATATTTCTAAAACAAAGTAATGTAATCATTAAATGATCAGTCTGAAAGGATTACATCTGCAAAAAAAATTTGATTATTTTTTATCTATTTTGAGTTATTTGCTTTTTTCTGATTATATTGTTTTATGCAGTTTTTTGACTTAAAGATTGATCAACTCTTTAGCAAAATTTGTTACCTTTTTTGGCTAGTATTTATTGGCATTTAAAGAGAGTTAGAATATGTAGCGACTAAGTAGCATCAAAGTAGTTCTTACCTGCCAATAGTACCTGAAACAAGAATGATACGGAAAAAAAATGAAAACTGTTCTTCGGGTAGTATTGAATGTTTTTTAAAAGTTTCAAGAAATCAAAATCACGAAGACTTGAAAGGAAAAGTAATTTATTTAGTCCTTTGATTGTGATGTGGAACTTCATTTTGAGAAATAGAAGGTGGATTTCAAGATGATTTTCCTGGTCTTGTGCTTTGATAAGATAAAGTGCTTTGATATTTTAACCTAATTTATTGCTTGTTCACTGGTTTTGATTCTGATTAAGAAATTTCTATTTTTACTGTGAGACCAGGAGACCAGTAATATAGGCCAGTATAACTAGTAAAAGATTACCAAGTAAAGAATGATGTTACCAAGAAAAGAGGATCAAGGTATAATATGAAATGGGTATTTCTCAATAGAAGGAGGGAAAGGAAACAGGATAGTTAAAAAAAAATACACGTTTATAAAATAAAGGCAAGAAAGGAAGGAAAACTTAGTTGTGGAAAACCAACTACAGAGATTTCTTGGCAAAGAAAAATATTATGAATCACCAAGTGTTAATTTTAGCAAAATAATTTAAAATAACACCATGCAAAATTTTAGATAAATGTTTACTAAATGGTGGGCAGGGGGCACAGTGACCCCTGAAAAGTGATCATTATATGTTAGCAGTTTTCATGTCTTTCATTTTGTAATATGCTGCATATCTGAATTTACATTAAATTTTTTGTTTTGTTAGATAATTCATTGGAATTATATGTAAATATTAATTTGAAGAAAGCTTCCCTAGTTAAGGAGACTGGTGAAGAAAATATTAGAAATTCAGTATTTCCCTATTCCTGGCATGACACTTGTCTTTTTTTTATGGTCATCTTCCTTGTAGCAGTTTACCTTTTGTAAATATATGTAAAACAGATTCCATAGTACCTTTTCAGGGTAGCTAAATAATTAATAGGCTTATTTTAAGATTAGGCTATAGATTTTGCCCTACTCTGGTTTGCATTGTTGTCCTAGCCAGTTCACCTCTACTTCTTATTCATTGTATCCAGTTATTAACAGAAAGTAATAGTGGTGTGTGTGCGTGCGTGTGTGTGTTCATATGGGTATATGTATGTAAAGACAGCAAAATATTATCAAGAGAATGATGTAGTGTTCGAAATTGATGCTTCTGATAGTAATGCTTATAAATCTATACATCAGCATTTGTCCTCTTAGTTTATTTTATGAATACATTTTCAAAATAATTGATTTGTTTTCACTATTCTGCTTTAAAAGTCAGCAGAAAATACACAATGAGCTAGCATCTCTACAGGATTTAGTCCCATTTATGTCATAGAAAGTTAGTCTCTATATGTAGCTATAGGAACCTAGAAACATAATCACTCATGCTTTCCAGAGGATTTAAATTAATATTTATTAAATCTGTTGAAAAATTTATCTATTAAATTAATTCACAAAGTTTATAGCATTGCTACAGGATATTTGCATTTTAACATGCATATTTAAAATGCAAATTTTTTGTCTTTTAAATTATTTATGAAGTTGGTTAATAGTAATAGCTCAAGTTATATGGAAATATGCTCATATTCTCAAATTTGCCTCATTACAATTACATATTAACTTTTTAGAAAGGAAATAAGCTTCTGTGGCTATCTATTTAGAGAACAAAAGCCTTTTGAAAGGAACTTGTTGGGGACCTTGTAATTTGGTAATATTGTTATGACACTAGAAAGTATTTTGACTTATAAGTAGAAATTTCAACCACATTAACATTGCCAAACCATTTTTTATAACTTTTTAATGTGAAAATTCTGAAGCATGCAGAAGAGATTTGTATAATGAACACCACCAGTATACCTATCAACTTTTAATAGTTATTAATATTTTTGCCATATTTGCTTTATATTTTATTTTTTACATATATTTAAAGTAAATGTCAGAGACATGGCCAAGCTCTTTAAGCCAGGTATTATCCCTAGAATCACAAAGATTAGAGTTTGTTGAATCTTGAACAATATCTGGCCTTGGCATCCTCTTACACTTCAACCCCTAAAGCACAAGGCTCTGGGATGCAGCACATACAATCTAGTGCAGGAAAGGGCTTGAACAATGTGACCAGTTCCATGGGCTTATTGCATTTTTAGTGGAATTGAGGCTCTGTAAACATAACTATTTTGCAGGTCCTTCAACCACTGCAAGCACCAAATCTGGACCAATGATTCAGACATTTTTAGCTCATCTAATTATTCTCGAATAATAATTTGCCCTGCTGACCAAACTCAGTATTAGATTTTATTTATTTTGTCAAAAGAGATGATTTTCCCTTGTTGGAAATTTTGCATGTGTATGGCATTATCCACTCAGGGTGCTTGATATCCTCAGAAAAATCTGAGCTCTCCCCCTGCATTCATGATCACTTGTGGCAAGCTTGCCCAGTGGTTCCCACTTAGCCTGGTCATTCTTATAGCGGTTTGTTCATACAACAGCTGCCTGAGGAATCACAACTTTAGAAATAACACTGTGAGACTTCTAGTCAATATGGTGAAGTGCAATTATGCAGGTAATTATTTCTTATGATTCAAACATACAGAATTACTGTTTTTAATAAAACAACAACCAGATACAGTTTTTAATAGTTAAGCTCAAAATTTAAAAAGACAAATTCCCAAGTACTAAAAATAAAAAAGACACTCTAAGCTAGCATGGTGAACAGATATTAAAAATAATAATAATAAAAAGACCATAGGGACGTTAAAGTCAGATATGTGCCTACAGACTTGAGGTTTTAATGTTAATGTTGGAGTTGAGTCTGAGGCCTCTGAAAGAAGCCTGGCTCTTTTGTCCAGTGGCTTTGGACCGTGAAGAGGGGAAGGCTATTTGCTCAAAAGCAAAACCCTGTACATATACTGTAAAAACAACAACAACAACAACAATAAACCTGGTCCAGAGTCAGCGGTGTGAAATCATGAAGGTCCCAGGCAGAAGCAATCAAAAAATTGACCCATGGAAATGTTACAATAAAAACTAAAAAACATGCAAGGAAACAAAATATTGTGAGGGAGATCCAGCAGACATAACTGATGGAGAATTTGGACTCTTGGAACTACAGACCTTAGCTGTCTGAAAGGGACTTTAAGTATGTATAAAATGTTTGAAGAAGTAAATAAGGACTAGAGAATAGAAACTGTAAGGCAAAAGTAGCCATTATCAAAGTAGAGGAGGCAGATTTGAAAAACTATTACTAATAAATCAAAAGGTACCACTATTTTCTTTTGTCCAAATTTTAGTGATTGGAATTGTATAACCAGAATCTATACTTTCACTTGAAATAGGAATGGAATTTGCCAGTGTTGACAAATGCGATAGCAAAATAATACTATGTAAGCTTAGTAAACATTCTTTTCCCTTAAGGAAATCTGACAAAACACATGAAGTCCAAGACACATAGCAAGAAATGTGTGGATTTAGGCGTCTCAGTAGGTTTAATAGATGAACAAGATACAGAAGAATCAGGTAAGGCTTTATTCCATATTTTTCATAAATGCTATTTACAATGTACTATTTTGTTGCATCCATACTCTTCTTTCCATTCCCACTGATACTGCTTAGTGTTCCTACTTTCATTATCTCTTATACTATGCAGTAGACTCCTAATCAGTTTGCTCGTCTCTAATTTGTCTTTCTTCCTATCCATCTGTCCCCACTAATGTTAAATTAATCTTACTGAAGCATGTGTCTGATCATACAACTCCTCTGCTCCAAGCCTTTCATTGGTTTCCATTTGCCTACCAGATAAAGTATGAGCCACTTGATCTTATATCTTCAAAGTCCTTTGTATTCTGGTGCATACCTACTTCTTATTTCTCATTTCTTTGGTTACCTACCCTAATGCTTAAATTTCCTGCTTACATGACATTGATCCGGCTCTCTACTTATACAACCTTCCCGTAAAACCCCCACCCTCAATCTCCATGCAAACTTGGCTCCCAGTCTTCACTGATCAGTCTTACTTTCCCTAAGATCCAGCTCAACTCCACCGCCATCATGAAGCCTTCTCTGATTTTTCCTTCTCACACTACTTGTGGGAAGCAATTTTTCCCTTTTCTGAACTCTATTTTAGAGTGTCATCTCTAAAAGTATTGGGTCTCTTTCTACCTTATTTTGGGACTATTTACATGCTTACCTTACCTCCCTACTGAGGTTCTTAAGCATATTACGAGCAGAATTGATGACTGAATAATATTTGCTTCACCCATAGCCATTAGCACTGTGCCTTGCATAAAGCAGCTGCTCTGGAAGTGTTTGTGGAATAAGAAATTTGCTTTCCTCCCCAAAATGTTTATTTTGAAAAAGTTAACTGGTTGTTTTCTTAACAACGTCAACTCAACAACAAATATAAGTATTTATCTCTAACCAATTTTGAGGAATAGTAAACCTGTTCATCTGTTCTGACTAATTAGAGAATAGAATTACTCCTTTTTTTATAGTTAGACCTTTTTTTAAAACCCAGAATTTATCAACAAAAAAGTTAGGCTAAAGGAAAAAGTTGTCCTACTGCTTTTTTGAAAAACGTCCTACATTAAACATTTACCTACTTGCTTTGTTTCACTTAATACGTATTAGTTTAATGTAGAGAAAATTTCCAAAGAGAAAATGGTAAGGACATCATTGAAAATAGAGGTAAAAAATCAGATGCGTCTAATTCCATCTGACAAACAGCAACACAGTAAATGAATCAGCCTGAATTTATTTCTAAATATGCTAGAGAAATGACTCACATCTCAAGTGGTACAGTTGATATGATTTATTTTTGTAAGCACACAAAGGGACTGCCTTTAACCCTTTCTGAGGGAGAATAAACTGATGTACTCTTAATAGAAGGAAAAGATAGTCATAACAAATTTAGGACAGTAAGGAACTTTTTAATGTTTTATACACAATTTGATATATATTGAAGATGATATTAGGATTTGAAAGCACATACACTATTAACATATGTAACATTTTTGTTCTAGGAATCTGTTTATTAAAAAGATGATTTTTTTTTTCTAGTTCTAGTGAGATATAACAGACATAACATACATCACTGTATAAGGTGTACAGCACAATGCTATAACACATATATTATGAAATGATTGCCGCAGTAAGTTAGGTAGCATCCATTATCTCATATAAATACAATAAAAAGAGAAAGCAAAAAAAGAAAGAAAAATTTTTCTCTCGTGATGAGAACTTTTAGTATTTACTCTCTTAACTTTCACACATACATACAGTGGTCGTAACTGTAGTTACCACGCTGCACATCACACCCCTGGTACTTATTTATCTTGTAACCGGAGCTTTGTGCCTTTTGTCCACCTTCCTCCAGTTCCTTCTCCCTTCATGCCCTGCCTCTGGTAACCACAAATCAGATGTCTTTCTATGGGTCTTTTTGTTTTGTTTTGTTTTTTTGATTCCACATATAAAAGCTGATTTTGTAATTGCTAGGAATTTAATTCTTTGTCATTGTCTTCATTTAAAGACACTTACACATTTAATAAAATTAATTTTTCTGCAATTCACTTATAATATAAACAGTTCATCCAATTTATTTTCTGCTTTTAGTAATCATGCAATAAATTAACCACCCTAACTATTTAAATTTAAAAAATCATTCTATTTATTTGCTTTATTGCTGTTGTATTGAGCAATTCAGAAGTAAAAAGCTAGGAAAAATTAGTGGCAGTTTCACTAAGTATATTTATTACCTACAGACTAGAAAAGGCAGAAAATAGAGGTTACAGTATGAAATACTGATGTCTGAAAAATGTGTAAGTATAAAAGGTGTTATTATCATCATATCTACTCTTATATGTTTTACTTCAAGAAGAGAAATTATATAAAAAAATTAATGTCTGTAGATTCTTCTAACTTGTTAAGGAAAGGTAGTACTTGTATACTAAATTTGCCTAGGAGAATTAATTATGGTTTTCGTTAATTATCATGCATTGTTTAGATCAGCTGGGTGGCTGACGCACTTACATATCTATTCATTCATTTTAATATTTCTTGTCTCGTTCCAGAAGCACTTGATGCAAGTCTTTGATTCTAACTCAAACTTTATAGCCTAATTCTCTATTCAGATTAGATCTTCTGATAAAACTAGGTAGTTTTACCTGTTTTTCTGTTTAATTTTTTAAACTACTGTATTTATGGATAGTGTACTTGAATTGTTTCACTTTTTCGAATAGTGAATTAGCATTAACTAAGTACAATGTCATACTAGAGGCCTACTTATTCCTTATTAATAAACCAACAATATATTCCTTTACTTTTGCTTTATTATAGGCTTGGAATGTAGGTATGAATATAGTAAATATTTGTTGTTTTAAACAGATTGTCTTGTTTTCCTTTTCTGCTTTTGTTCTTTTAAAAAAATATTTTGAGATTTTCTTTAAATACAAACAGATTACAAAGAATTGTATTATCCGCACTCATGTATTCACACCAGAATTGCTGATTATAAATACTTTCTCACATCTGTTTCAAGTCTTTTTCATAAATTCAATGTATACTTGAAAAAACAAACTGAGTAAGGCATTACATATTAGGCGTAGCTTTCCTTACTCGCCATTGCCAGTCCTTCCCATCCCAGGCAAACACTAACTGCATTTAAGGGTTTTCCTTTCAGTTCATTTAATGAGCGTGTATATATCTATAAATAGTATGTGGTTTTGTTTATTTTATTCTTAGATTTGCATCAACAGTACCACCGCATATATAGATACTTAGAAAATTAGTTTTGCTTTATAGTTTTAAATTTTTCTCCAGAGGAGACTTTTCATTTCTGCACATCCTTAACCATACCTAATACTGTAAGAATCTAAATTTTGGGCCAGTTTTATGGATGATAGTCTGCTGCCTTTATGTGTGTTTTCTTGATTACTATCCCACGGTTGGATCTTATTCTTTAAAAAGAAGTTTCATGCCAGCAAATTGATGGTAGAGATGCGATTTTGCTTAGCAATTTTTCAGACTTCTGTATGTAAGGGGACAGTGCCCAGAAGCCTGTAACATGATGCTTTGTGCCTGGAGGGTATACTCTTTTCTGGTCTAAGAATATACTGGCTATTCTTTAGTCTCCTTGGCTGGCTTCTCCTTCCTCATCTCCCTAGCCTCTAAATGTAGTTCCCCATGGCTGTGATCTCTAATGTCTTTTCTGTCTATATTCATATAGTCTAATGACTTTAAGTACCGTATATATCCATCTGCCTACTCACCATCACCACTTAGATGTCTGATGGGCATTTCAAGTTTGACATTGTCCAAACTCCTGATTTACTTCTTGCCTCTAAGAAGCACCTTCCCCTATAGTCCTCTCTCATCCTTCCAGCTGCTAGACCAGAAATCTTGAAGTCATCCTTGATATCCGCATTTTTGCCTCCAGTCCACCAGAGTACATTTCTGCTTTTCCTTCAAAATGTGTTCAGAATCCAACCGCTTTTAACTACCCTTTGCCACTCAACCCTGGTCAAAGCTACTATCATCTTTACTAAATTGCTTGTAGTAGCCCCTGACTGGTCTCTGTGGTTCAACCCCTATGTTTTAACATAGCCACCAAAGTGATTTTTAAAAAATTATGTCATTACTTTGCTTAAAACCCTCCAGTGGTTTCTTGTCTCCTTCAGAGCAGTGATCCACTGTGCCCTCTGAGCTGTCCAGTCCCACTCACCCTTCCTCACCACCATCTCTCTGCCTCCCTTGCTCACTCAACTGCAGCCATACTGATCTCCTTGCTCTTTATTGAACACACTCAACAGGCTCCTGCCTTGCCTTTGCACTTGTTTGCTGTCTTTGAAATGCCCTCTATCAGATATTGCAAGACTTATCCCATCATCTCCTCATTGCTCTTCTTAACTCAGATGTCTCCCTACCAGTGAGGACTTCTTGAACCTATTTAAAAAAAAAGAAAAAAAAGAGCACCTCACTCTCTACTGCCAGCATTACTTATGCTCCCTATCCTGTTATTTTTCCTTATGGCACTTATTGCCACCAGATGTGAGGACAGGGATTTTATTGTGTTTACTGTTGTATGTCCAGTGCCTTAGGATTGTGCCTAGCAAGTAGTAGGTAGTAGTAAATACTTATTAATTGAGTAGATGACTGGGAACAAATGACTTATAATCTGTCTGGAAATCATTCAAGATTATTTTTTGATTTTGACATATTAGTTATCCATCTAATTCCTTTACTAAAGTCAAATGGTAGCTATAATACAGTATTTAATGCCTTTACCCAAAAGTAGTGTTTATATGATATGGCCATGGTTGATATGGGTATGGTTAAAGTGATGAAGGCATTTGTTTAGTAATTTCTTTTTTGGTCATTGGCTCAGAAGAATATAATTTATCTGACTATTTCATTTTTGCATCTCGGTAATGATCTCTCCAGATTCATAAAAATCTATTTTTTTTTTTTCCCAATGATTTCAGAGAAGAAATGTTTATTGTCTTTTAGATTTCTTTTATTTATTTTTTTTAGCACTTCAGGGCACAGTCATTACCCCCAGGAGCTCTTTGCCCATGGCTGTGAAGTTAGAGTGCACTCAGACTTGGCAGGGTTCACTTCCCAAGGCTGGGGTCATGGAAAGAGCAGTGATGGACTAGCTGGTTTTCAGAGGGACGACCAAATGTATCCCAGAAGAAAGGGAAGAGATTCACTTACTCCTATATTGCTTTATTTCAAAAGATGTTGATGGAAGAGTTGGGTACGGAAAGGCAGGCATTCTGGACTGAAGGAGTTGTTTGAGCAAAAGTCCGGAAATTGGGCAAGAGAAATGGGGCATTAAAGGTGTGAATGGGGTAGAATTAGAGAGTTGGACAGGGTGTACCGTGGGAAAGGGAGTGGTGAACAGGTCATACTATGCTAGGGAATTTTAGCATGGGAAGCAGTCATTCTAGGTTTAAACTATAATCACTTATTCTTAGATATAATCATTCTCTGCTGTGAAAGTTTTTACCAATTTCTTGATGTTGGGTGCTTGAAAACCATTATCTCTTAGATATTTTTCTAGCATTTGTATTGTAAACATTCAGTGATATAGTGTTCTTTTTATTAAGAAACTCTGATTTTTTTTTTTTTTGTATCATTTAAAGCCATTGCCTCTTTAGGCCCATATATTTCTGATTTTTAATCCAGATTATTTTCTAAAATGTTCTTGAAACAAGGAAACAAAAGGTAATAGGGTTTTTAACCTGTGATCCTGGAATCTCATTGCTGAGAGTTTTGTTTTTCCCTGCTTCTGTTTTATTTTGTAGTGAGAATTTAGACAGTAATGACTAAAAGGTGCATGATTTCATTAAGTAGATAATTTCACTCAGCAACAACAATAATAAATAATATCATAGAACAAAAATCTTTTTTCTGGAGGGGTGTTTTTATTAAAAAGTACCTCAGTGCTTCAACATCCCTCATTCTCCACAAGATAGAGTTTATAAGTTAGGTAGAAAGTCTGGTATGGTTTTTCCTTTGTGACATCCAGTTTTGTATGTATATGTATAAATGTATAATGAATAATTTAGACATCTTACTCTTCATATATTATATTTCCCCTGGAATTAATTGCTGTTCTGGCCCAGCATCAATATGGTATAGAATTTTCTTCATAGAATAGAGTATCATAAGAGATAGGACTTGATTTATTTCTACTTCAGTGTTTCTGTATATATTTTAAAATTTTGCTTTTATCAATTTCATAAGAATGTTATAAGTATCAGCAGCATGTGTGACGTGTTTAATTTAGATACAAATCACAGATGAAGTGCTGACTTAAAAAATTAGAAAGGAAAATAAATATTTTCAAATACTATAGTTTTAAGTTTTGAAATGTACATCTACTGGTAGAACAAAGCTCTGGGGTTTAGAGGCTGGTCAGTTTCCCCACTTCCTGATCACACAGGGCAAGCTCCCTACTTTAGCAATCAGGCTCATAGCAGTAGTTCTGAGACCAGCTGCCACATGAGATCCTCTACCCATATTGAGATTCCTGCCTGACAGTGTATTCTCCATTTTCCTGGCCCAATAAATGAAAATAAGTGATAAAATTGCACTGTGCAGTGTAGGGTCTTTTCACACATACCCTCCATTGTGGTGAACAGTTTTATGAAATGCTTTTGTGGGATCCTGGGGTCATGATATTATTTCTCATATTCTTAATCTAATGTAAATCTGATATTAAGCCTGCTGCACAGTACACTCCTAGAAGCCACACTGGGATTCCATTTGTTTCATGTCTACAATAAACATTCAGAAAAATGATGAGATGCCACAGCAGTTATCACAGTTTGTTTTCTTACCTTCATTCCAAAAAGTAGTGATTACAGTGGCTTTTCAGATGCCTTTCATTATACCTCCACAGTTGCACTTATCAAGGGTCATTTGGTCTGGCTGTATGAAAAGTTAATGTCTGAAATAACAGAAAACGCTATCAGCTGAGTATCCTTTATCACCTAGGTTTTCCTGAACACTATTGAAATTTGTCCTTTAATTATGCTAATAGGTTACAGATGCCAACTAAATAATAAAAGAAAAATGAGTAGCCAGATTTAGGAGCCACATGTCCTTTAGGAAACCAGTATTATAAAACATCAAATCTTTGAACAGTGTGAAAATTTGTGATGTCTTCTAGAGAATAGTGAATAAAATTCCTAATTAGTTTTGATAGCCACACTTCATATTTTATATTAAAAATGTGGTAATTATTTCACTAGTGGAGTCTTTCAGTACCTTAAAAAGAACTGTTAGATTCGGCACACTTTTATGAAAGTCACATATACCTAATCAGTGCTAACAGGATATGCAAGAACTTGCTACATATATTTAAATCTTGATTATCTCACACATCTGGGAAATGGGGTAAATCTTTTTAAAGAAAAAAAAACTACCACGGTGTTATTTGAGACAGGATTTTAATCTAGCCCCTGCCAAACTTTGCAGAACAGCACCCAGAAACCTAAGAATAGTGTTTTTAGGTTTACCGGACACATTTGGGGATTTGATCATTTAATCGCTCTTTTCTGTAGCACATGGTCACCAAAAAATACCATCTCTGAGCTTTCATTCCTTCAACAAAAATTGATTAAATATTCGCTAAAGACCAGAGAGTATTGCTACAAAGTATCCCACCATAATATTTCTTTCATAAAGATCATTACCATTTGGTAATGTCTTGGTCAGCTTATGGCTTTCTGGGAAAAATCCAAGTCTTTTTATGCTGTTTGTTTTTAGTTATTACTTTACGTCTGCCTTTTTTCATTTGTTTTCAGTGAAGTTTTACTCCTGGTTTATTTCTATTTCACATAAGTAGTTCTTTTCCTGGCATTATCTTCAGTCTTTTTTTGAGGATCCTAAACCCATTCTCTACTGTGCCAACCACATAATACCTAGACTGTCATTCATCGGCATGATGTGCATGTTCTCTGGCTAATAAAGAGTGCTATTAAAGGTGCTACCCTTAGCAACAGTGGGCTGTATGGTTACCTGTTTTTCCCGTTAGCAGATGAATTCCTGTTCTAATTTTCAAATGAATCAAATTTAGAGATGTTGGGAAACATTTATTTTGAATTAAGCAGAGGAAATTAAAACTCAGACATTTAGCATTTTAGGGAAGTTTCCATTTAGTTCAAAACTAGCAACTTAAGCTGTAATTATAGTATGTGCTCATGAAGTCCCTCCAGCTCAGCCGCACATGGTCTGTATTTTTGCCATGCAAAATTATATAGTCTTAGGAATTTTGTCCTGGGTTCTTGGGGTATTAGTGAATACTTTTTCACCTTTTGTATCAAAAATCTTGCTGCTGGCTATTTGCTTTTCATGCCTTGATCCAAAGAATGTTTTTGTCAACAGAATGCTGGACTTCAATGCTAGGAATGTTAATACATGCCCTCAACTGCCAGACTGGAAGAACCATTCAACATGGCAAAGTATAACTAGAAACATTCTTGTTAGAGTTTAAGTATTTAGGATAATGTATGTAAGATGATGTTATAAACCTGTATTACACTGACCTTTAAAAATAATTTAAATGATTTTTATAAAAATACTAACAAAACCTTTTTTCTAAATAAAACCTGTAGAATATATTTTTGTCACTGAGATTTGTATAGAAAACTACATTATTCCTTTTAAGAAAAATTTCCATGCACGTTATGAAATGACAATAGGCCTTAGAATTTATATTTAAAATAAAGTATTAATATCATTAATGAGTGACACAGATATGATAGTCTTGTGGTTTATTTCCTTAAGTTAACAAACATTAAACTCTGGCACATCATGTTGTTAATGATGTTTTCATCATAAAAAAAAAAAGAAAAACAAAAACTCATCACTGCAGCAGTTGCCTGCTTTAAAAAATTTTTCCCTTCAGGTTGCTGCTGCTGTGTGTCACGATTTCAAAGTAATATTTTTAAATATATGAGAAAACAAAAACAGACAAACTACAACAACAAAAGAATGTTGATGCAGGAGGTCCTGGTGTGTGGTGGTGTCCTCTCAGGGGAGCCTGTCTTTAGGGGATTCCCTTGTGCTGTCTTTGTGCATCTAGCTCTTCCAGCAGGTGTCACTGTCTGGCAGCAGTGGGAAGGCAGTTTGCAGTTCATCCAACTGACCTTAAAAAGATGCTTTTGGAATACATCTTTAGGGAAGTTGTTTCACATAAGTTTATTGAAACGTACTCTTGAAAAACAGTATTGCTGCATTGCATACCTCATTTTTCGCCTCATGAATTTAAATTCACAGAAAACAAAGGAATTAATTTTGCACATATATAAAATTTTACCGAGTGTTGGAAAAAAATATTTATGAGTGGGGACTGCGTCTAGCAGGTTGTAAATTAAATAGACCTTTTAAGAGCCATTTATTTATGAATTTGTTAAGCAAGTATATGGGTTCCTTATGTCTGTTCTAGAGTGCCTAGAGGATGCGTAAGGGCAAGCCACAGCTTTACCCTCCTGCAGTATTACAGTCTATATTGTACAAGCCAAGGAAATAACAATTGTAATATAATAATGAAAAGTCAGTATATCTTATTGGACTAATGACAGGATCCTAAATGTATAAAAAAAATGTTCCAAATTCTGGCTTTGATGCCTTCCAGCTCTGTATGTTTCTTAACTTTCTTGTGTAAGGTGAGTTTGATTTCATCTCTATCATGGGGTGGTTGTTAGGTTTAAACACGAAATAGAGTATAAATGATGGCAAACTTTTTCTATAAAGGACCGGATTATAAGTATTTTAGGCTTTGTGGGCCACATAGTCTCTGTTGTGATCACCAAACTTTGTGGTTGTGGTGCAAGAGAGGCCGTAGGCCGCATGTAAACTAATGAGCATGGCTATGTTCCAATAAAACTATTTACAAGAATAGTGGGTGAGCCACACGTGTCCAGCAGCTGTAATTTGCCAACTCCTGATATTATAGGTACTCAGAGGTACTTAATATACTACACTATAGTAGTTATTGTGTTAAATAACATGCAGTAGTAAAATAAGCAATATCACAGAGTCATAAATTTAAGTTTTTGGAGTAGTTATTGAGTCTTTTTTCTTACCTTCACTGTATTGTGATCATCAACAGGCTGCTTTTCCTTTCTGGGTCTTCTATCAGCACTTCTAATTCAGTGTAATGATCTTTGGGTCAGAGGTAGAGGTTCAGGGGAAAGCCAGGTAATATGAAAGGACTTTTATTAGCATAAATCCAGAGAGCAAGTTGTTTGGGGTTTGTTTTGATGCTATGGATATTTAAAAAAATACCATTGTCTTCTGTTCATTTAAGCTATCCATTTTATCTTTTTTCTGTCACCCCAGAATATCAGTTTGTACATAATGATCCAAAATTCATTTGCAGGTTTCCAGATAATGCATGCAGAGAGAAAAACATTATTCTCTATTTACCTAAGCAAAGTAAAATTATAGAAAGGAATCCAGTGCTTCTTAAGGCCTCTCCAGGCTGTAGGCATGTGGCTCAGTTCAGAGAGAAAGTAAGTCCAGGGAAGGCACCTTGTAGTCTTCCCATCCATAATACCGCCAGCCCTGGTCTGAAACTTGGTATGATCAAGGGAAAATCAGATTAAAATGAAGCCAAAGAATTTTACTTCCTTCCCCATTAAAAAAAAATCCTTCTCATAAATTACACTGGAAATTTATACGCACACACATACACACAGCAGATCCTCACATAACATTGTTAGAACGTTGATAAACTTAGATTCTTGTTTATATCAATTAATGTATGATGAAATTGGTTTTATGTCATTTTGCTTAAAGTTGTGAAACATATTGATGACGTTGAAGACTTACTGTGTACATATTATATGTATATTTGATTTATATATATATATGTATATAAAATTTAAAAGATTTATAATTCTTAATTGTCTCTAGCGACTATAATATACAGTGTATTTCCTGTGAAATTTTAAAAGTTCAGTTATTTACATTCTTGGGGATTGTACTTTATGTGTTTTATTCGTAATCAATTATATGAAGCTTTTAATGTCTGTACCTATAAACATTCAGCTCATGCATATTTATAAGCTAGCTTATTGACTGTAATTCATTGTTGACCTTTTTTCAGATCGTTCTGCTGTTATACTTTTTAAATATGGCATTTAAATGTGGAATGTTTAGCACAGACTGAGAAGACAGGCAAACCTGGGTTTGAATCTTGGCTCGACACTTTGAAATAATTAACTGCATTTTTCACTTTTTAAATCATTGTCTGAGAAAAGGTCAGGTTCTTAATTGGTCTTTGTTTTAGTTATGATCAAATAGTATTGGTCTGTATGTAGTGCTAAACCAGGTTCTCTTAGAGTCTAGATGGCTAGAAGTAAAGCCATTTAGTCATTATATGTACTATTGGATGATAAAAACAAAAGTAGGTAAAAGATACCAGATAAGAACAGAATTTTAAGTGGTAAAAAAATTTAAACATGTGTTAGGGTATATTTTGGAGAAATTTCCTGTGCTTTTAAATTGACCAATGGAAGTATTGGAATTGGTTTCAAGAATTAATAGTTTCCTGGTAAACAGGAAAGAAAAATATTGCTTATCAGAAAGAGAAGTGTTGATGAATATAAGAACAGGGATAGATATTGTGCAAGATTTCTGAATGAAATGGCATATTCGTGTCAGTAGAGTAAAATATAGACCCTGGAGCATTGGCAAATAGTTTTTCTTTTAATGCTATTTTTAAAAGATTATTTTAGTCTTACAGAAAAGTTACAAAACTAGTATAGAGAATTCCTTTATACCCTTCACCCAGCTTCCCCTTTTGTTAGCATCTTACATAACTATAGAATATTTGTTAACACTAAGAAATTAACCTCAACTCAGTATTACTAACTAAAGTACAGAATTTACTTGGATTTCTCTCATTTTTCTGCTGATGTACTTTTTCCGTCCCAGGATCTCATTTCAATATCCTACATTGCACTTAGTTGCCATGGTTCCTTAGGCTCCTCCAGTGTGTTCCGCAGTCTTTCTTGTCTTTTGTGACCTTGACATTTTTAGAGAATGCTGATCAGTTATTTTGTAGAATACTCTCCAACTTGAGATTTTCTGATATATGTTCATGATTGAGTTGAGGTTGTGATCATTAAGAAAGTGTCATAGGGTGATGTGGTTTTCTTAGCACATCATAGAAGGAGGTCTGTTATGTCAATATTTATTATTGGTCATATTAACCTTCATTACTTGCTAAGGCGATGTCTGTCAGGGCATTACTGTAAATTTAATGTTGCTTTTATGAATATTAAATATTAGTGAGGGATACTTTGAGACTGTGCAGATATCCTGTTTATACATCGATGGATCTTGCCTATGGTAAGTATTACCGTGGTGGTCTAATTTATTAATTTTTTAGTAATGTTCTAATTTTTTAGTAAGGAAAAGTTATTTCTCCATTTATGCATTCTTCCATTTATTCATTTATATCAGTATGGACTTAAGGATGTATATTTTATCCTTTGCGTTATAACCCAGAACTGTTCATTATTTATTAAGTAGCTCAAATTCTCATTGGCCATTGAGTGTTCTTTGAGGTCTGTTCCTGTGCCCTTTTGACATGGCCCCATCTTTTTTTAAGCTGCCATATATAAATGAGAACATGAGTTCATATTGACAGTTTCAGTTCCAGGTCAGCAACACAAGGTTTATCCTAGCCGTCTCCATTTTCTTCTTTTTCTTACACCCACAATGAGAAACCTGAATCTCATCTATAGTGCGTGTACATACTTGTTCAACTCTAGTGTACCAATAAACTAGTTTCAGAAATCTTAACCAACCTGTGAAAAACAGATTTACAATTACAGTACAGTGTTTGTGTGTAGTTCATTTTGTCTTTAACCTTCACAATATCTAGCCCAAGCCCTCTTTAAGGATATCAAGGTCGAGACCTTTCTTCCTGTCCCCTTTAGTATAATTATGTGGTTCATTTGTACTTCAGTCATCTTTCTCAGCTTGAATTTCATTCTTGATTTCCCCCACATCCTCACTGATTATGTTTTATTAAAAACAGTAGAATTTATTTTGCGGTCTGTAGTTCTGCTTTGCATGGACCTGTGGGGGGTGGACATACAAATATATAGAATTGTATGTCCACCCCCCACAGGTCCATGCAAAGCAGTTCCTTCACCCCCAAAATTCCCCTGTGCCACTCCTTTATAGGAAATTGCTCCCCCACCCCATAACCCCTAACAACCACTGATCTCTTTTTCGTCCCATCATTTTGCATCTTCCAGAATGTCATGTGAAAGGAATCATACAATAAGTAGCTTTTGGAAGTCTGGCTTCTTTCACTTAGCAAAATGCATGTAAGATTCATCCATGTTATTGTGTGAGTCAGTGGTTTATTTCCTTCCTTTATTGCTGAGTAGCATTCTATTGTATTGATGTCCTGGAATTTGTTATGCACTGAGCAGTTAAAAGACCTGGGTTGCTTCTGATTTTCGGCAGTTATGAATAAAATTGTTATATACATTCATGTACAGGTTATGTGAATGTAAGTTTCTGTTTCTCCAGAGTTTGATACTAGGAATGGAATCTCTGGGTTATATGGTTGGTATACTTTAGTTTTCTAAAAAACTGTCAAACTATTTTCCAAAGTGACTATACCATTTTACATTTCCATCAGTAATGTATGAGGGTCCAGTTGTTCTACAACCTCACCAGCACATTAAAAAAAAAAAAATACTTTAGTAGGTATATAGTGGTATTTCGTTGTGGTTTTAATATTCATTTCCCTCTTGATTGATGATGTTGAGCATCTTTTCATGTGCTGTTTGCCTTCCACGTGGCTTCTTCAGTGAAATGTCTATTCAGAAATTTTGCCCATTTTTAAAAATGAGTTTGTTGCTTATTGTTGAATTTTGATTTTTTTTTTTTAAATACTGTGGGTAATCTCTTTGTCAGAAATGTGCTTTGCAGATGTTTATTCCCAGTCTGTGGCTTGTCTTATTGTTCTCTTGCAGTGTCTTCCTCAGAGCAAATAAATAAATAATAATGTTAATAAATCCCAGTTTATCAGTTTTTGTTGTATTGATTGTGCTTTTGGTGTCATATGTAAGAAATCTTTGTCTAAATTGAATCACATAGATTTCTACAATTTTCTATGACAAGTTATATAGTTTTATATATTACATTTAGGTCTATAATCTATTTTGAGTTTTTGTATTAGGTATAAGGTTTGTATCAATGTTCATTTTTTGGTATGTGGATGTCCATTTGTTTTATCACCATTTGCTAGAAAGATTATTCTTCATGGAATTTCCTTTGTCAATATTTAGCTTTCTATGTCTATGCATTTTTTTCTGTCTGGACTGTCTTCTGATCTATTGCTCCTATATGTCTATCCTTTTTCTAATACCATATTGTCTTTAGTGTGAGTCCTCTAACTTTTTTCCTTTTTCAAAATTGTGTTGGCTATTCTAGTTTCTTTTCTTTTCCATAGAAATTTTAGAATCAGATTGTTGATATCAGGAAAATGCTCGTGAGTTGGTTTTTTTTGTTTTTGGTTTTGGTTTTGTTTTTTTTTTTACGGAATTGCATTGCATTTATATTTCAAATTGGGGAGAAATCCTGTTGTAACAATATTGAGGCTTCCAATCTGTGAATATGGTATGTCTATTTGATTTTTTTAACCAGTGTTTTGTAATTTTCAGTATACTGATCCTGCATATTTTTTAAATTTATACCTAAATATTTACTCTTTTTGTTCTATTATAAATAGTATTGTAGTTTTAATTTTGAATTCCAGTTCATTGGTAGAGCATAGAATTTTTCATATATTTTCTTATCCTTTTATTGTTTGTAGATTCTGTAGTGATATATCCCCTTTCTTGCCTAATGTTGGTAATTTTATCTTTTTTTTTCTTGGCCGGTATTACTAGAGGTCTTTCAGTTTTACTGATTTTTTTTTTTCAAAGATCCAGATTTTGGTTTTATTGACTTTCTCTATTTTTCTTTTGTCAATTTTATTATTTCTGGTTTCATCTTTATTATTTCTTTCCCTCTTATCATTTTGGGTTTAGTTTTTTTTTTTTTTCTAATTTTTAAAAATGAGAGCTTAGGTTATTTATTTGATACATTATTTTCTAATAAAAACATTTAATACAATAAAATTTCCACTAACTACTGCTTTAGCTGTATCCCACCAGTTTTGAATATTTTAATTTTCATCCAGCTCAAAATATTTCTAACTTTTTTTGAGATTTTTCTCTTTTACCCATGGATTATTTAGAAATGTGTTATTTAATTCTGAACTATTGGGGAATTTTTCAGATATCTTCTTATTATTGATTTCTAGCTTAATTCTGTTTTCATCCGAAAACATACTCAATTTGATTTCTATCCATTTAAAAATAATTGAGGTTTGTTTTGTAGCTCAGAATATGATAAATATTGGTGAATGTTTCATGTGCACATATAACGAAAGTATATTCTGATGGTGGGTGAAACTTTCTGTGAATGTCAGTTAGGTCTAGTTCATTAATAGTGTTTTCCAGATTTTTTATGTTCTTACTGATTTTCTAAATTCTTATTTTATCAGTTATTGAGAGTGGAGTGTTGAAGTTTTCAAATATGATTGTGAATTTATTACTTTTTTTCAGTTTTAGCCTTATTTATGTTGTGCTCTGGTTGGTTGCTACATATTTAGGATTCCTATATGTTCACAGAGAATTAACCCCTTTATCATTTTGTAATGCTCCCATTTATCTTTGATAATATTCCTGTTCTAAAGTCTAATATTACTATAATTTTTTCCAACTATATTTTAGTTAATGATTTAAGGTATATCTTTCTCCACACTTTACTTTCAATCTATTTATGTCTTTACATATAAAATGGATTTCTTGTACACAGTATATACCTGGAATTTGCTCTTTTGTCCAGTTTGGCATCTCTCTCTTTTAATTCATGTGTTAGACTATTCCTTTTAATGTTCATGTAGTTGGATTAGAACCTACCATCTTGCCAGCTGTTTTCTATTTGTTTCATTTTTTTTGTTTTCCTCTTTTTATGCCTTAATTCAGCATTTTTATGATTCTCTCTTCTCTAATTGACTTGTTTCTACTTTTTGAAAAATTTAGTTGCCTACCTTCAAATAATATACATTGCTTTACATGTAGTATAAAGACTTCGTAACACTATATTCAGAATTCCTTCTTTCCATCCTTTGTGCTACTGTTGTCATATCTTCTATATTTATATTTATGCTATAAACACACAGTACATTGCTACTATTTTGCTATAAACATTCAGTTATCTTTTAGAGCAAGCAATTTAAAATTAATTTTACCTTTTTTTGTTCTGTTTCTGATTTTCTTCATTTTTTGTATAGATCCAAGTTCCCATCTGCTACCATATTCTCTCTGCCTAAAGAGATTTCCTTAACATGTATTGTCAAGGAGGTCTGCTGGCAGTGAATCCTCTGTTTTTGTTTTTCTAAGGAAGCCTATATTTCCCTTCATCTTTGAAAATTATCTTCAGTGGGGATAGAATTCTGGGTTTGACAGTTTTTTTTGTTGTCATTGTTACTGTTTTTCACTTGTAGCATTTCATTTTATTCTTTTTTGTAGTTTCCATATCTCAGCTGAAATTCCCCTTTGATAGTGAATGTTGTCCGCCTTTCCCATTAGAGCTTTTAACATTTAATCATAATTATTTTAAATTCTCTGACAGTTGTAACATCTGTGTCATATTCACTGGTTCTGACTAATTTTTCTTTTCTGAGTATATTTTTTTCTTGCCTTTTTGTGTGCCTTGTAATTTTTGTTGAAACGTGAACATCTTGTACAAGACAGTACAGACTAATTAAATAGCTTTTATGCCTAGTAATGGGTGTACCTCTCCTTCTACTAGGCCTTTAGGGTGGGGTTTTTTTTCTAGTTATAGTTGGACTGAGTTTGAGAGATTTTTTTGTTACAATGGCTACCCTTAGTGCACCAGGGGCTTTAAATTCCTATAGAGATACTGTGTTTTAGTCGAGGGTGGATTATGAGAGCAGTGCCTCTTTGTTCTAGTTTTAGGCCTTCCCTTTACACTTTTTTATTCTCTCTCTCTCCCAGAAGTATTTTGCTGTTACCAGTAATTTAAAACTTTTTAGCTTGATATTAGTGGGTGAAGAGGAGATAGTTTGCTGTCACTGTTCTAATTCAGCCTCAGTCTTCTATGTGTACCATGTTATTAAGTTTCTGGGCTGTGGCCCTCTCATTCTCCTACCCCTCCTCCAGCTGTAGTGTTGGACTCAGCTGGTAATCTGCCCCTCCTCAAAGACTAGACTTGTGTTTTTTCTGCTGTCCATTCCCCTTCCTCACTGCAGTGAGTTTTCAGGGTAAGGTTTTTCTTCCACAGTAGAGAGAGGGGAGGTAGATTTAGGTTAGAATTCCTTGCCCCTTCTATATGGCTACTGCTTCTCTTCCTCCAGATCTAGACCACAGTGGACACTTAATGTGCTCTTTGGTGTGAGTTCTTAGGCGGGGTTCATGGCATAGAGCCTACAAGAGCGTGTAGCCCCAGAGGATGTACATAATCTTCCCACCCCATACTTGGCTCTAACCAGTCTGTCAGCTATTTAGCTGACTTCATGGACCAGCATCCTGTTGCATCTACTCCTAATGACACAGCTTGTTTCTTTTCTCTTCCTGTAGGCATTGTCTCTGCTTAGAGTTTGGGCTTTTTGTTTATCTGGGACTTCAGCTTTATGATGGATTTGGTAAAAGTCATAAATTTAAAGTTATGCCTCCTTTAAAAAAAAAAAGGTAATAGTTTTTAAGGTAAAGCAAGTCCCACCGTAGTTAAGATTTTGCAGCAGATTTGGCCTTTAATGAAATCAGCCCCCTTTCTATGACCTAGTCTCCCCGTCATATGATTTTCTTTTTTTCATACTTTAAAAAAGAAAAAGTGTCTCAAAATATATCTGATTTGGCGCTACTTTGGCAAACAGATATTGGAGAGATATCTTTGAGGTAGGAATTAGGACATTTACCCAGAAATCATCCATTTCATTTCCAGCACAAGCACCTGGTAGGACTCAATAAATTGGTGTTATTTATTATTTTATAGCAAAATAGAACCCTTAAAACAAATAGTTTATGAAATCACATATTAAAGGAACCTAAATGCATATTTTTTGTCCTTGAATATTTTAATTATAAAAGTAACATATGCTTGAGATAAACATAAAAGTTCTAGTCTGTTCCATCCTAGAAATAATCACACTGATCCTTTGAGACTTTTCCCTAAAAACTTACTTCATAATACAGAAAAGGTAGTAAATAAATTAATACACAGACTATTTGGGAAAGCCAGGAAATACACTGATTGCCTATTTCTCTATTTACATTTATTTCTCTTCAAAAATATATGTGTAAGTTCAGAGTGTATCACAGCTAAGCTGAATGTGGTCTGATATCTTCATTTTAGCTCAGTGAAAAGAATCGGGGCAAATATTTTGCATTCTTTTTCCATTTAACGTTTTAAAGTTTATTAGTTTTCTAAGGGAAAGAGCCTCTAATTTTGCAAGATTTTGAATAGATAAGGTTATGAGCTTATGAGAATTTTGAGACTATTCCCTGGACAGTCTTGAATATTCCTTGTGAGACAGTCTAACATGACATGAGGCTGATTTGAATGACTTTTGGTTAATGTTCCCTTCCTGTGAGGCATTGGTGGGATTATAGAAAACAAATGATAGGAAAATTCAGCACCTCTATAAGTAAAAAAAAAAGTAGAAGGAGATTTATATATTAGATAATAATATACTCAGAGGACAATGGAAACTTGTCTAAAATAATTTTGCTTATAAATATGAAATGTCATCAGGTTTTTTTTTTTTTTATTAAAATTTGTTCAGTAGGAAGGAGATACAAAAATAGATATAGAAAAAGAATTCGGGAAAAGAATTGGCTTGGACTTTGTTAAATTTTTTAATATGGTTCGGTCTTCTTTGGGGGATTTTACAAGTATATTGTTTGAGGTCTTTATTTCTGACTTTCTTTATGTAAGACCCTTTGCCTATCTATTCTCGAGGCTTATTTCATGTTCTGCATCCTCAATAAAGCCTTTCCTGGCCATGCCACTCTCTATTAGTGCCTCACGTCTCTGATTCCTACTGAACTGACCCACTCTTCCCCATGTCATTCTACTCAACTAAATGGTAGGCTTTTTGTGGGTAGAGTTCTTGTCTTTTATATTCCTCACAGTATTGCCAAGCTTATAAAAAAAATAAACAATTGCATTTGCCCAGTTGCAAAACATTGTATAACATACCCTCTTGATTGTTTTTATTAGATGAAAAACAAAGATTCAGTTACGAGCGGTCTGGATATGATCTTGAAGAATCTGATGGCCCAGATGAGGATGATAATGAAAATGAAGATGATGATGAGGACAGCCAGGCTGAATCAGTCCTATCAGCAGCTCCCTCTGTTACGGCCAGCCCTCAGCATCTTCCATCTAGAAGTAGCCTTCAGGACTCTGTGAGTGCTGATGAGGACATCAGGATTACCGATTGCTTTTCCGGGGTACACACAGACCCAATGGACGTTCTGCCTAGAGCATTGCCCACCAAGATGACGGTACTTAGCACGATGCAGTCAGACTACAGCAAGAAGACAGAGTTGCCACTGAGGACCCGGCAGCATGCTGTGAAAGACGAAGAAGATACAGCTGCTCCTGTAGACTCTTCTAGGTCACCTGAAGTTGTACCTAGATCTCCATGTCATCAAATGTCTGTAGACTTCCCTGAATCAGAAGAAATTCTGAGACAATCTGTGGTTGGAAAGGCTATTGCTTTAACGCAGGTAAATGGTTGTTTTCCTATTTTTCAAACCTATTAAATATGGGGCACCTAATGGTTTAAGAAAATAATGTGCTTAAATTATTCATTCATGCATGGCTAAATCAGTTTGTTTAAGCTTTTTGTTTTGTTTTAAAGGCTAAGGATATTTATTTCCCTTAAATCCTTTTTAGGTATTTTAATCAGAGTTCACATATTGTATTATAAATCTGTGAAAGAACCAAAGGAATCTTTTGAAATAAACTCATTTTTTATTTGCTTTTTTTTTAACATCTTGAAATTAAAAAAACATGTATGTGCCTATTGAGAACATGACTCTCAGACATATTCATCCCATGGCTACTCTAAGTTGTTTTTCCACTGGCATTGATATGATAGGTTTACACTAGATTATCCAAAAATTTTGCGCTTTGTCCCTGTTAGCAAAACAGCTACCAGTTTCTATGGCAAAGTAAGTATGACCAAAAAAATATGTCAAGTAGTTCACTTTACTTGAATGATCAAATTGCTGTGGCAGCTTGGGAAAGCTTCCTGCCCTGAGAACTAGCTGAGGGCCAGACACACGCCTCCAGAAAGTCACCCTGAGGGTGCTGCTATGAATGATACCCTGCTTTTACACTTGGCGGCTGGTGAGAAACATGTAAGTGTGTTAGGAATACATTCTTCTCTCATTGACAGTTCTAGTAGATATTAACAATTGCACTAGGATTTATTCCTAAATGTGGCAGATTTATTTTGGTTTATTAGGTAACACTGGAGAAAATTTAAAAGGCTGAAAGCTTGAATTTTTATAGGCTACCCTAAATTAATATAATTTAATCTTTAAATTATTTTAATATTTACATTAGCATATAAATTAATGTCGCTCTATAATACAGACATCAAGATAAAGCTAATATATAGATAATAACCTTAAAGTGGAAGAAAGGATAGGCAAGATTTATTCCTTCTAATGACATTTCTTTACTTTCATATTGGTCACTAGTACTTTAAGCTTCTCTATCCCCAAATTTCTCGTATACCTGCCAGTACATGGAAATCTGGTTTTTAGTAGACCTTTCACAAACTTACATATGAATGACCATACAAATGAACAACTATAGATCTTTTTATTAATAACAACTTTATTTCATAAATGAGTAGTTCTCCAGTTAATTTTTCCCTGAGTTGATAATCGTAGCCAACTAATACCTCAATTTCTTAAAGACTTCTAATGTCTAAAATAGGATGGAACTAGTGATGCCAGCAGTAGTAATGACAACAACAGCTGAATATAATTATGGCCACCTCTAAGAGTTAATTTTAGTATAAGTGAGATGATATCTAGGAAATTTGAAAAATGCAGAGTACTATGCAAAATGTGTTTTATTTGTACAAGAAAATAAAGAGAGTAAAAGTGCAATAGAGGTTTTTTCCATTGGAAATTTATTTTTAAAATGAAAATAGAATTTTTAGCAAGCCTATAATTTTATAAAATACAATTATGCATATTTTCAGCTCACTAGAAATAGATTTTATGCTAGCATTTTAGCTCAGTGACTAAGAAAGCTGTGCTCTGAAAGGATTCTTCTCTCCTGTCTTTTAGAACACATCTGTACGGCTCCCTCCTCCTGCAACGGAGCGCAACCCTCAGATAGCAGCAGGAATTCTTTCAGGGGCCTCACCTCAGCCTGATACTCAAGGAGAGAAGCCGCAAATAACTCTCCCTCCGACTCCAGGCCTGCCTTCTCCTCAGACTCATTTGTTTAGCCACCTTCCTTTGCATTCCCAACAGCAATCAAGGACACCTTATAATATGGTTCCAGTTGGGGGAATCCACGTGGTACCTGCTGGCCTCACATATTCTACATTCGTACCCATTCAAGCTGGGCCAATGCAACTTACGATTCCTGCTGTCAATGTAATTCACAGAACTGTAGGCACTCCTGGGGATACAATCACAGAAGTTTCTGGCACTACAAATCCTGCTGGAGTGGCTGAATTAAACAGTGTCGTGCCATGTATTCCCATTGGCCAAATCCGTGTGCCAGGCCTTCAGAACCTCAGTACCCCAGGCTTGCAGTCACTTTCATCACTGAGCATGGAAACCGTCAATATTTTAGGCCTCTCCAATACAAACATGGCCCCACAAGTACACCCGCCAGGGCTGGCTCTAAATGCTGTCGGACTGCAAGTTTTGACTGCAAACCCTTCGTCACAGAGCAGTCCCACTCCGCAGGCACACATTCCTGGCCTCCAGATCTTGAACATCGCATTGCCTGCTTTAATTCCCTCAGTTAGTCAAGTGACCGTGGATGCACAGGGAGCTCCTGAAACACCAGCTTCCCAAAACAGAGCACGTGAGGCGCTCCCCAAGCCAACTTCCATAGCCAGTGTGAGTCAGGGCAGCAGGACCGTGTCTCCTCAGGGGTCACCTCAAGTCCAGCGGGAAAATGCAAAAAAAGTGCTAGATCCACTTGCCCCTGCAAGAGACCATGCAAGGCTTGATGGCTCAAGTAAAATGGACACAGGGAAGGCTGCCTCCGTCAATCATGTGAAGCCCAAGCATGAACTCCCTTCCATTCAGGGCAAACCAGCGTCCACATCAGAGCCTCTGCTAAAGGTGCATCCTGACGCTTTCACAGAGCCCTCAGGCCAGCAGGCTCTCTGTCCAGACAGGCCAGTGGCTAGGCCCATGGCCCTGTCCCGCAGGCAGGCCACTGCGCAGTTCAGCGACGTGAGTAGTGACGACGACGAGGACAGGCTTGTGATAGCAACCTAGTGGCTTTTTACTTTGTTTTTTTGTTCGTTTTGTTTTTTTTGTTTTTTTTGAGTTTTTTTATATAACACTTCAAGGTTTCTTTGTAAACCCCCCTTCCCTTAAAGCACATTTTTCTGACATAAACTCATGACTAATCTTTGTGCAATCATGAAATTTTGACCAATAATTGTTGTTTTGTGTCAGCTCCAGCCATTTTTGTACATGTTGTATAGACAATTGTGCCTTTTAGGAGTTTTATGTTTAGAAACTGTACAGATTGTTGAATATCTATACATATAAAATATATATTATATATATATATATACATATATATATATATATATGAAAACCAGGTAGTTATTTGTGTTTAGTAACAAAAACCTGTCAAATAAATCAACTGATTAAATTATATGTTGCACTGTTAAGTATAAATTTCTATGGCTGTGGGGCAGAGTTTCTGTGTATAAATTAATATGTAAACTCCATATTTATTGTATTCATATTAGTCTTTGAAAATGGGTCTGTCCTTCTTGTGTAAGATGGTAACTTTACACTTCAGACAGATTTTCTGTGTTATAAAATGTTTCAGTAAAATATTGTTTACTGACTTTATCATTGCTTTAGTTGTGCCTTCTTTATATCATTTAGTGATCAGTCATCTGCATTCAAAATATAGCCTTAGGTTACATTCTTTGCACACTCACCCCACTGTTATTTTTAAGAAACTGGCTTGGTGATGTTACTACTGTGGGAAACTCACCAAAATTTACACAGCTAAGAGATCTATTTTTCCTATTTGTGATGAGTAATTCTGTAACTATTAACTTATTAGAAGAGTCAGTATTTAAGAACACTGTCTGTAAGTATTTATAGCATACAGCCTGAAATGGGCAGAGTTCCTAAATGTGGGTATGATGATTTCTGGTAAATGTAAAATAAGTTAGAAAACTTCTAAATTCCTTAAGTGTCTCTTTAGCAATAATTCCTTCCTGTCTTGGGAAGCTAAACAGCCCTTACTCATTCAGAAAAATGATGCGAGGAACTCACAATTACCACTGCAGTGATTTGCATTATTACCTAAGCATTACAGATGCTAGATTTGTGAGAAGATGTTTTAATGTCGGAATTTGAACATTTAGCACATCATTAAGGCAATGTATTAACATTTTAAAAAGCCTGCTTCATGAAGATTTCAGATATATGAAGTTTATAAGACAACAGAGCATGGGGGAAGAATTCTAAGGAGTTCGGAGACCTGCTACTAGCCGACCCCTCCTTCATGTCTGTGACTTTCGAAGAGACACCATTTTGCTATCTTGGCCTGCATGTCTTAATCTAAATTATGATCTCTAAGATGTGCTCCAGCACCAGCAGTCTCTGATGGATCTGTGATGCTTTCAATGAATGCTTCAATTTACATTTATACTTTTCCACATATTAAGTAACAAAATTCTCAAAAATAATAAAACTGCATTTTTATTCCAAGATAAATTTGAAAAGAATTCTGGAAACTCCTATTATAGGAATTGCATTGCTCTATCAATACAGTAGTTGAAACCGAGGTCCATTATCTCAAATTTCTTGAAATTAATAAGTTTTAACTCTGTCATGCCTTTATATTATATGTTTATGGCCTAAAATTTGAAAGCAGTATAATAAGCATATTCTTAGTCCATAAACATGTTTAAGTGTACATAACTTTTAATTCAAAAGTAATGCTCCGAATTTCAGCACTGAGGATTTTTTTAGTTTACGTAGATAGATTTTCTTAATTTGAAGAATTCCTATGTTTAACCGCATACTGAATGCTGTGATATGCTTGGACACTCCCTTGAACATTTCATAATTCTGTAATATACTTTAAGATATCTTATACTGTTGACTTTTCAAGATTCATTACATTATACATATACCTTTAATACTGTGGACTTTAATGCTTTCATGTGGCTTTCAAATATTTTGAAATACGCAGCCAAATAAGAAACATTACTAAAGTTTGTGCCACTATATTTTGAAATAGTCACATGAACAAATATAAGAGAATAATTTTGAATTGTTTTTCCAGAGTCTTTGCTCAAGGAGCACTGTTATTCTCAAATACGAATGATTTGCTAGGAGACTGCATTTGACTTTTATTCTGTAGTACTGTTATGAAAGACTCAGGTCCATAAAGAAGTAGAGTTCAATGACATAGGAAATCTCTTTGATAAGTTTTTGGCAAAACACTGTAAGACAATTTCAGTATCTTCTATTTAGAGATTCTGTATCATTTTTTCATAATAGAAATATGATTTTCCTTTCACAGAAATAGTATAACACTTATTAATCTCTAACCTGAATTTTAAATGATGGAGCTTAACAAGGATTATGGAGTATGATCATTTTTGTTGGAAGACTGTCAAGATAGTTAATATTTCTTGATGCATGCTCAGGTCAAAATATAACATCAGTGCTCTTTTCGACTTTTCTCTCTGTGACATTACATTTTGAGATCAAGTTTAAGCAATTCCAAAAAGGTGACTGTTTTAGAATAATTCTGTTTCAAAACCACCTATAAATTCTAAACACAACATATTAAATCTAAGGAATCTTCTCCCAGAGTGACTTACCATGACTTTGGAGAATTATCTATTTAATATTCAATGAATATAATATTTTAATGACAGTAACTCCCCGCTATCATTACCAAAAAACAACAAAAACGAGAGAACAGGTTTAAAGCAAGAATAGCAAAATATTTTTCTGTTCTAATTATGCAATCTGAAAATAATGAGACCCTTACATATAATAGATCATCTAGAATCTTGCACATACAAAGTTTTGTGCAGACATAGAGTTAATGCAAAGACATAACCTGCCCTTATGTGTTATCTTTTCTCTGAATCAGGGGTGGACCTGAAGACTCAGCCATCCCAAATCAAATAATGGTTTAAGTACCAACCAACTCCAATACTATGCAAGATACAAAAGAAATTAGAAGGTATGCTTTTTATACTGAAGGATCATGTCTGCTTAAGACTTAACACCATATCACCTAGAGAATAATACTACAGTACATACCAGACTTTAAATGTTGCAAGAGTTAAGAAAATTATTATCTTAAATAATTGAACAATTTGTGTATTTTGGAATTGATGTATTTTGAAGGAGATTTGGGATTTAGAATAGAAATGTTGCTAAGCAGTAGAACAAATAGAGTAAAGAAAGCAGAGATGAAATTTAAAATTGTGTCAGGGAACTAGTCTAAATGGAAAAGAGGGATTCACTCAAATTTCCAACAAATATTTATTTAGCTCTAACAATCTAGAAAGCACTTCGGAGATGAAGATTTAATGCACATTAAATGGTATCTACCATCTAGGAGCTTGTGTTCTAGTAGAAGAGTAAGCACAAGAGGCAAAGTATCTTAAGAGGCATAAAAGTAGTAGAGCCAAGAACAGTAATAGTGCAAATAAGTTGATTGAGTTGATCAGGGAACCCTATGGATTATGTGGCATTTAAGCTTGGCTTTGAGGGGGACTTTGCCAAGAGAAGGACATTACAGACAGAAGGGATGATACAGGGATGTGGAGGGGAACCAATATTTATTAGTAGTATGTGTCATAATCTCATTTAATCCTCCTAGACAGATACTCTCCCATTTTATGTACAAGGAGGCTGCATCTCACAACATTTTGAATCCTGGTCATGCTGGTGCAGCAGCTGATCCAAGATTGTATGATGCAGCAGCATTACACATAAGGTGCAAGAAATACTGAGATGAAGAGAATAAACAGTATTTTGGGGATTTAGCAAGCATTTGACAAAGCCATGATAATATGGAGAACAAGGGATAGACTTAATTAGAACTGTCTAGCCTTATCACATGAAAAGGGCACTCAGTGGATCTGAGTTATGCCAGAAAAGGAGCATTATTTCTTTAATGTGCTAATAATTTGAGGGGAGGTGGGGGCAATAAGAGAACAGCAAAAGTGAGGAGGAAAGGGAAATAATGCAGGGACCATGAAAAACAAGCACAAATTATCCATTACCAAGCATTTTCTTTTTAATTAATGGACTCAATAAAACTATAGGAGACATTTGTTGATCCGAATACATGATGATCCACATCCAAGATGATTTGATCAACTGGAGAGAGAAGAAAATTTAACAGGAAAACAAGACACTCTAACACCTATGTTGAAAAATAAACTATCAAAAATGTAAGTTTTATTTACACAAAGTTCAGTATGTATATCCTTACCACCCCACCAAAAGCATCATCTCATTTTGGGGATATTAGAAATACATTATTTAGACCCAGGTAAAAGACAGCCATGCTCTATTTCCTCATGAGAGTGTTCTTCAAAACGGGGATTTCTGCACTCCAAGCTTGAACAAGATAAAGACAAATGAGGACATTTTGAGGCCCTTGGGCCCTGGACACCAAGCTTAGAGAATGGCCATGAGAGGGCTGGGACACAAGTCAACCTTCATGGTTCATCATGGCAGCCAAGAAAGCACTACAGGAGAGTCACAGCAGAAGAAATGTTAAAGAACAATCATAATAAAATATAATAAGTAAGTTGTCTTTCCAATAGCGGGGGGAGAAAGTTTAGAGATTATGAAAAGAGAAAGGCAGCTATTGTGAGAGAAATTTTATGTCTCCATTAATTCTTGTGTAAAACCAGAATTAACCTCACAGCAAGCAGCTAGTAGAAATTCAAGGCTCACAAACTAATGCTCATATTTGTGTAATCAGACATAAATATGTAGAAACATTTATCTTCAGAGGAGACTGCAAGATTAAAAATTCTAGTATTATTCGTACCTATCCTTTAAAATACATCTGGATCAGCCAGCAGGAAATGCTTAATGGTCCTTCTCTCCACTTGATTCTGAAGCGAGTTCTGAAGAGCAGCATTTCCAACAGCTTGGATCTTGCTCTGGGAGAACACAAAGTCAGCTTTGAAGAGCCTCAGTCTCCATCAGGGATCCACCCACATTCTAGAATCAGGGAGAAAGACCAAGCACATGTGTCTCTCGAAGTCATGAATCACATTTTGCTTATTTTACAGTTTAGGCCTTTTTTAAATTAAAAGGTGCCTATCTATGACAAATAAAAGTTTTCTTATGGCTTCGCTTTTGTTCTCTGAGACATTAGGGCTACCTCATTCCTTAATATCTGAGGGTTACATTAGAAATTAAGGGTTTATTTCAGCACACTGAAGACTTGTTCTTCTGAGGCACTGGATAACAACAGAGGTGGAGACTACATGTTGGGGTAATGATGGAAGAATGAAAGTTAAGAATCTAGGTAAGATAAATTTTATTTCCCATGCCACCACGCCATGTCTCTAATTCTGAAAAGATGTAACTGATTGAGGTAATTAGAATGAGGCTTTAAATGTGAAAATTTTCTGGCTTAAAAGGATAGATTATATTAATTTTTGAAATTAGGTAAATTTTCTTGCTTAAACTAAGAAGGTATTTATATAGATTTAATTTTTACGATTGTAGGCAAGTCATGCCCCATCGATACTATAATTGAATATTTTATGAACAAATTACATATATAATGTAGTATTTCTAATTTTAACAATTACAACAAATACTATATGATGTTATTCCCATTCTTTGGTTGAGAAACTGTCTCAGAGCTACAAAACTAGTTAAGTAGTGAGGCTAAGATTTAAAACTAGGTCTATTTATTTCTAATGTATCAAGCTGCTGTTTCAGTAATGATTTATGGTAATTGGATTGTGCTGTATTCATTTCTAGGTGAAAGTCTACTTAGTATTAATAAAACATTCCATTTAAATTTTCTACTGACTTGAGTATGTCCAGTGCCATGCATATTTGTATAGATAATAGATTTTATAACTTTTTTTCTATGCTCTTACTCACAATTGATATAATAGGAGCCGTGAAAAGATTTAGGAAAGAAATATTTAATTTAAATAGCAGGAGATAAAATGGCAATCTAAAATGACAATTCTAATCAAGCATAAAATGTAAATTTCCAAAGTATATTAGGTTTTAATTATCAATCATTATTCAGAAAAATGTCTTTGTCATATATTTATGATGATGAAAGTTAGCTTGAAATGACGAAAGTTGGGCATAGATTCACATTGTTTTGGATATAGACATGTTTTGAGGACAGCATACATAATACTGTTAGGTAGCTAATCAGACATGAGCCACAGGGGAATAAAGAAAGAGAGGCCCAGCCTAGAGACTGCCCAAAGAACACCTTATTGGTAGTTAGAGAATCCCTCTTGCATCCCCAGAGACAAAGGACAAGAGGGCCATAATCTATAGCTGGTTTAAGCCAGCCACAGACACCTGCGCAGAAGGTACTGCCCTAATCCGCTCACACCTAAGCCTCATTATATCATCATTATGATACCATGTTTATGCTCGGAAGTTAATGAATCTAATTATAACAGACTGAATTCTGGGTAAGTGCATGCGAACTAGGTAAAGAGTTATATAGCAGCCAAGTATCAATCAAAATGACTTCATGTGCCAATCACCTAGGAACGCCTTTGTAACCACCCATCCTGGCCCTAATATAACTCAGACCTCTCCTTCCCTCAGGGTTACAGCTCTCTGGCCTTCCTGGCCCCCACTCCACCCCCCCCCCCCCCCCCCCCCCCCCCCCTCAACTCCAATTCCTGGTACTCTATCTCATTATCATTACTTTCTTTCCATTACATTACTGGTTTTAGGCTTTTGACCCGCGCTTTCTTCTACTTCAAAACATGCCTTTAATAAATAATACTTCTTATAATTGTCACTGAAAGCAAAATCATTTCTTCATCAGTGATAAGGACCAAACTCCGGAGTTTGTGTTACCCAAACTCCGATCGCTGGTATGGTAACAATATTATAAAGTCTCTGAATTTGATCTTTTCAGAAATATTTCCAAAAAGAAATAGAGGAATTTTTCATTACTTATGGTAGAAAAGAAAATTATTTAAATTAGAAGGTGCATCAAATTATACTAATTTTTATTGTGCATATTTAAATATAATGTAAAGAAAGCAAAGATAAAAATTTAGAATAAAAATATTTATAAATTATTTTACAAAAGCAGTAAGAGAGAAAAACAAATCATTGATCTATTTAGCAAATGATTCCATATTTCAGAATAAAACAATTGAGGTAACTATGTAAAATTTAACATTTTTACCTTCTAATTCTTACTTTTGGTTTCTGGAATAAAAAAGTGAAAAATAAGATACCTTTTATGGTATCCATAAGTTTGTGGGTTTTCAAAAGGTATAAAGACTAATAGACATTTGTTATGTAGTTGGTTTTACTTGAGACCAGACATCTTTCATTTATTCGTTTTCAGTTACGTGAAAGACAGTACATTTAGTTCCCTGTGAATGTTGCCAAATGAGATCTAAGGAACCATGTTAGGTGAAAGACAACAGGGCTTTACATTCCTGGAGGTCAGTCATGGAAAGAAAAGCCAGCTTTGAGATCAATTAGCCAGGCATGCTTAGTTTTCTTTGCTAATAGCAAGGTTTATTTTTGCCCAGATGGGTCAAATGTTAAGACTGGTTTTGATTCCGTAGTTATATCCTTTGATACATTTGAATTTAGTTATTTTGGAATATATTTGTACATTATACAGTAAGAAATTTTCTGTTACTTTGACACTCATATTCATTAAAAGTGGTTCCCTAGAAGTAGTTTACAATTTCATGCAGTCTCCTTATATATAACTAACCATGTACAATCATAATAATTGAAAGATCCAGCTTCATTAAAAGTTTACTATCTAATACAATAACTTGCTTCATTTCATAGTCTACAGGGGGCTCTAACCTTTTGAATTCGTAATGTAGATTATAAGAAACTGAATTTCAAAAACTCATCTATGAGGATAATAATAAATTTTAAAATTTGTTTTTTTAATTAATTTTAGAACCGAATTATTAATGACTTCCATTTGTTAATGACCATTAAGTTAAATCCTTAATAAAATATATTTTTTCTTTGTCTCAGCCTGTTTGAAATAGTTGTAAATATTTGGTACATGGTACATCACTCCTCTCTGATGCTCAAGCAACCCTCAATGCCTCCAGGTCAATGCTCTGAAGATTTTTTAAATGGAGATAAAGATCAGAACTGACACAGAGACCCCAGGGGCCCATCTTGGAAAATGTTTTGTTTGTTTTGTTTTGTAACTAAACAAATCCCTGTGAACTCTTTGTTGTCATTTTTCTAAATCCTTCAAAAAACGGGGGATTTGGAAGACAAAGCGGATTCAGGCATCAAAACATTTAAAGTCTCTGCTATAGGTAGATTATATAATCTTTAGAATTGCAGCTGAAATAGATAAAATATTTCATGGCAGACTCACTATTGTCTCTTAGAAACACTTAAAGATTTTGTTACTGTTGCTTTTATTGTTGCTATGTAAATAAGTCTGCACCATGTAGAATATATGCTAAATGTATTTGTAAATGATTTAGAGTTAAGGGCCCTTAGATCTGTCAGCTGCAGCGCGATTGAACTTTTAGTTCAATCTCTGTTCCAGGGTTATCTTAGTGCCCATAGATTGTATTCCCATTGTTGCCAATGTCTCACAAATTTATGACCCAGTGGGATATGGACAGGAGAGAATAGATTTGCAAAAAAAAAAAAAAAAAAGCTCAAGGTCCATAATCTACACGTTGCAACAATATTATTAGTATAGATAGTTCTGATGTTTTGTAGTTTATCTGTTTGTCAAATCAAAATATAACCGTAAGTTTTGATTCTTATTTTATGTATTACATAAGGAAAGAAGTACCATATTGCATATGGAAACATTGCCTAAATTCAAATCCCAGTAGACAGTTTATCAGCTAATTGTCAAATTATTTTCTGTGCCTCAATTTTCTCATTTGTCATTTAGGGCAAAGTTATATTTAACTCAGAGAGCTTTTGGGAAAATTAAAGCAGACTATATGTAAAAGTAACAATTCCTGGTGCACAGTAATATCTGAATAAATGTTAGAACTGATTATTAGATTTTTTCAATGATTTTAAATAGTTTGTAATCAGATAATAAGTCATTTAACAAATACTTATGAAGCACCAACCACATGCAAGACCATGATCAGATCTTTATGTGTGACTATGTTGAAAACCACTTACACCCTTTTTAAAAATGCTGGGCTATGTTTAAAATGTTTCTAACATTTTGCTTTGCAGGAAAACAAGGCAAAGTAGAAGTATAATGAATAAACCAAGCAGATCGTCTCTAACAGCTTACATGAATTTTTCTGTCTAAAAGTTTGAAAAAGTAAAGATATTCTTGTCCATTCTCAAGAAGATAGTCTGTCAACTGGCAAAAAAATGTCTGATATTTGCAGATGATGATGCACACTCTTCGAGGGAAAGGACACATGTCTCAGGCTGTCCTGTGGTTGCCTTTACTCCTGGTGGACTCTAGCAGAAGTGGGCATGGAGAGCAGCTTTCTTCACAGAGGATCCTAGCTGGGCCCTCCACAGATGCCAGGCCTGCACAGAAATCAGCACAGGGTACTGATTAAACCTCCTGGAGCCCTGAGGAGCCCAAATCAGCACAATTAGGCTGATGCCTGTCAGCATCTCTAGCTATGCTGGAATTTGGGACTGATTTTCACGACCTAGCAACTGCAACTGAGGGAGGATGATATTTGAATCAGATTGTTAAACAGGGATTGGAAACATTGGATTAGTCAGCTATGAGGTTTGATTCTAGGTAATATTTTTTTTTAAGTCTTATGTGTATTTTTAAGAATTATTGAATTTTTGATATCGAAAGCAAATAACTCCTCTCATCTCCTCATTTAATAAATGAGGAAAATTTTGTTCAAAGGGGAAATACATCCTTTATGAAAAATAGAAAGTGGTCACATTTATGCTGGCTGGCTACCAGCACAAACTCTATAGACAGTGTCAGATTATACCCTTCCTCCTTTGCCTTGGAGCTTTCTAAACTTGGGAAAGTCATTGGGCTTTCCTGTACCTCAATTTCTTGATATATAAGATAGGTATAATAATGTCAACTTTAGAAGTCAGCGTGAGGATTATATGAGATCTCATGCAGGGAATTTGGTAAAGGACCTACCTTCCATCATTGGATAAGCTGAATATATGCATTTTAAATTAAAATAAATTCAGTTGTTTTCTTGGCATGTACATTTTGCAGTAATTCACAGACTTAGAATATCTACTAAGAAGAAAGAGTACTTTATTCTTATAAGCTATAATTATAAGTGTTCAATATTTTTAGAGGAGAAAATGTATCTGTTTATGGTAGGTATTTAATAATTACCTACAGATTTGCTCTAATTGTCAGTTTCTCAAAAATTACTATTGTTTTCTAAATTTCTTAACAAGTAATTATAAATAGATGTTTTGGTGTGAAAAATGAGAAAGATATTCAGTGTTACTTGTATTTCATAAACACCATATAATTTCCATTCATCATAATTTCTATTTGTTGATATGAGACAGTATTAGACCAAACTGGGCTTAAGTCTGTACTGGAAGCATCCGCACATTCTTTTCCTTATGAATTACCTCAGATCTTACACTGTCATGTTGGAAGAAATTTACACAAAAGATTACTATGTGAATACATCTTTGTTTTAATTTGCAGCAAAGAATTTTTTTTTTTTTAATTGTAAATGCTGTTGAATACCGAATAAGCTTGAGAGGATATGTCAAGTACAGGTATAAATAGCATGTGTTTTTATAAGGGTACATATCACTATACAGCAATGATGGCAGCTTGGTCAGATTCATAGGCCAAAAAAGATATGTCAATGTAAGAACTGATACTCTGTATGTGGAGACTACCTTATTATTCTTACTGTACATATGTTTAGCGTGGCTTGTGAACTTTATCCAAGCTGTCGTTGCAGAGCAGAACTGAGGTAATCTGAAAGAAAAATATTTGGGGACTTCCAGTAGATTCTCGAGCCAACAGAAAGACATTGAGATGCCGAAGCACTGGCTACCTCGCCAAAGTCAATACATGAAAATGCGAGTATTATCCTGGATACCATTGTGCTGATGCAAGTGTGCAAGGGTGAGAGCTTATATTTGTCAGAGTGCAGATTCGGTTCTTCTTATGTCATAAAATATGGGAGCTATGACCTCGATGACTCACCTTAAAACTCTTTTTTTGTTCTTTTGGTAAAATTATGATGTATTTTGAGGTACAAACGAGAGAAGCCTACTTTTTTATCTGCCAAAATAGAGTGAGATTATGTCAGAGCCAAGATATAGAAACTATGAAATACCTCATGTCTCTTCTCTCAAAACTTGATTCCCCAGATATCCAAATCCAATCATTCTGTTGTTTATTCACAGCTCCTAAAATCTGGGGATTAGACAGTCAATACATGGGGCCCAAAGCCCAAGCACTTTCTGTATTAACAATAGGGAACAAAGTTATCACACAAAAGAAAAAAGCATTTTAAGATGATGATTAAAGGAGATATTTAGAAATGTGTTATAGGAGCTTGTCATGTAGAGAAATCAGAGAAAACGTAATTCACGCATAATATTAGTACCATTTTTTTTTCCATTTTGTTCTTAAATTTTTCCATTTTATTTAAAGAAAAAAAAATGAAAAAGGTATATGAAGGATCACACTCAGAAATTGCTTCCTCGTGCCTCAGGGATGTGAAGCAAAAAGTTAAGTGTGATCAGTATACAGATCATAGAGCTAGCAGATTATTGACAACTCTAAGAGGTCTGTTGTTCTTGCAACTAGTAGCAAAAGTTCTGATCATATGCCAACTAATATGAAACCAGGTATTTTCACAGAGATGTCAAATAAAGTTTTTACTTTAGTTTGGGGCTGAAAGAAATACCTGTTTCTCCAGAGGGAAAAGATGGGGCAGTGGATTGAGACCTGGACCAGAGGCCAGAGAGTATGTGAGTTCTCCCTCAGCTCCAGCACTGACCTTCTTTGTGTCTCATTATCTTTGATCTTCCATTTCTTCCTTCTTATAGAGTAATGCCTGCCATGCCTGCCTTCAAGGAGCATTGTGAGGGAGATCTAATAAAGAGATGTATTAGAATCACCTAATAAAATAAACAGTATTGTACAAGTATAAGCTGTCATTATCAATGTCAGAATTTTTTTGTGACCACTAATGAGTGTGACACTGTGAGTGCTTACTGCATGGATATAAATCTTGGCTCAGGTGGTGGGACTCAGGAAAGGATGCACATCTCAACACAGAAGGAGGCCTAAGTTTTAAAAGCGTAGATGCAAAAACAATGTCAGAGACCAAACTACAATATAATATTATCTGTGGGGAAGACTTTGTCACAAAACATTTAAAAAGGAAAATGTATGCATTAAAAAGAAAATGTACTTTCAACTAGAACAGCTAAGAGAGATGGTATTTTAAAAATTCCAGAAAAAGGTGTCAGACAAAGGAAGACAAAAGAAGTGTTAGGAGCGTACCAACTATAGTTTTAATCATTTTGAAAAGTAGAAAAACTTGAGAAGTAATGAATTTGTAAACATGGTAAAACAAAGCCGTTGTTTTTACTGGTCTTAACATCTTCTTTAACATTAATCAGATAGAATAAACACTCTGGAGGGGGGAAAGAGAGAGAGAGAGAGAGAGGAAAAAGGCACATTGAGTGTATGATACTTATGTGGAGTAAACTCTAGCTTCAGCACCCTCTTGTGTTTATTAAATATTCTGTGCAAAAGTCTGGATTGCAAGCTGCATGATGGAGTTCTTGGTGATCTTTCAGGTAAAAGCCCTTACTTTTTAATTGAGAAGGATAACTGAGATAACTAAGTTTTAATCATTCAATTTAACTTTGTCCTGCTTAGATTAGAATTCAGACTTCCTTATTCCTAATCTTTTTGTCACCTTTTATCATTTTTCACATTTATAACATGTGATCATTTAATTATTAGACAGTTTTTTAGATTTTTAAAATTCATTTTAATTAGTTTCAACTATACAGCACATTGGTTAGACATCTATATAGTTCATAAAACGATCCCTCCAATTGCTTCCTCCCTCCCCTGACCCTCCACCTAGCCAACATAGTCATTCTAATTGCATTCCCTGTGCTGTGCTCCCGATCCCAGTGTCCATCCATCAGCTACTACTTTGTACGTCTTTAACCCTTCACCCCATTCTCCCAGCCTCCCAAACTCCCTTCCCCTCTGTTCATCACCAAATTGTCCACTATATTTGTGAGTCTGTTTTTGATTAGTTTTTCTTTTTATATTCCTTGGATTCCACATTTAAGTGAAATCATATAGTGTTTATCTTTCTCTGTTTGACTTAAATACCTCCTAGGTCCATCAAAGCAATATCTTTTTCCATCTTCTTCCTTTTAGTCTGTGTCTTTTAATCTGAAATGAGTCTCTTATAGGCAACATGTAGGAGTATAGTTTTCCCTTCTATTCATTCACTCTTTTAGATGGAGCTCTGAATTCTTTTCCATTTGAAGTACTTACTGATAGGAATGTAGTTGTTACCGTTCTTCATTTTTGTTTTTAATACATGTTTTTTCTTCTTTAAGAATTCCCTCCAGCATTTCCTGTAATACTGGCTTGTTTTTGTCTGGAAAGCTCTTTATCTGTCCTTCAACTCTAAATGATAGCTTTGCTGGATAAATTATTTTTGGTTGTATATCCTGGGTTTTCATTATATCGAATATTTTTTGCCAAGCCCTTCTGTCCTGTATAGTTTCTTTTGAGAAATCAGCTGCCCGTCTTATGAGTTTTCCCTTATAAGTAACTATCTGTTTTTCTCTTGCTACTTTTAATATTCTTTCTTTGTATTAACCTTTGGCATTTTAATAATGATGTGTCTTGGTGTGTGCCTCTTTGGATCCCTGATTTTTGGAATTCTCTGAGCTCCCTGGGTTTTATGTCCATTCCTTCACCAGTTAGAGAAGTTTTCCATCATTATTTCTTCAAACAGCTGTTCAGCATCTTGATTTTCTTCACTTATGCCAATCAGACGAATATTTAGACCCTTAATAGTGTCCTATACGTTCCTTAAATTATTTTTATAGTCTTTGCATCTTATCTCTTGCTATTCTGATTGAGTGTCCTTGGTTTTTCTATCCTCTAGATAGGGTATTTGATCCTTTTCTTTATTCACTGTGTTTATTCCTTTGTTTATTCCATTTAATATACTTCACATCTCAGATGTGTTCTTCATTTCAGACTTGTTCCCTTTTATAATTTCCATTTCCACTTTTATGTTTTTTATCTCTTTGTTGAAATTCTCACTGAATTTATCTACACTTTCCAAAAGTTCATTGAGCATCTTTATAACCAGCGTTTTGAATTCTGCATCTGTTAGATTACCTGACTCTATTATATCTAGATTTCTGTTCTGTTTTCTCATATGGCTTCTGCTTCTTTTTCTTCCCATTTTGGCTGCCTTTCTGTATTTGTTTTTATGTACTAAGCAAAGCTCCTAAGTCTCCTGGTTTATTAGTGTGGATTTGTGAAGTAGGTATTCAGTGGCACAGTCCTGAGAGGGGTTCAGCTGGTTCGGCAAGCAATCCACAGATGTTGTGCTTATAGTTGCCTCAAAAGGCCACGCCAGAAACTGTGGCCAGCTGCCTCTACCAGTGTGAGTCTCAGCAAGGAGCACTTGACTCTCTGAGGATATACCTGGATGTGGCTTGGGTGGGGCTGTGAGTTGGGGACGGTGGGGTTTCAGGGAATCCTCTGGGTGGAGTGACCTCAGTTATCCAGTCTGATGACCTCACAGCAATGGTGGTGCTGTGTCCACTCCCTGGGAAGGGGGAGGACTCACCAGGGAACAGTGGATATTGCTGGCACTTCTGTACAGATCAAGTCTCCCCTCAGCCTTCTTTCCAACAATGTCTCCCTGTAAGTCCCTGGTATCCTCTGTGTGCAGCTGAATCAGTACTGGTGCTCAGAGCGAGCAGGTCCGTCACTGCGAAAATCCGCTTGTGGATGAGGACCCTTTAAGAGACTTCTGCACCTGCCGCTCACAGCCTCCGTCTCACTCAGCTGCTGGAGACCAGGTCGTCCCACGTCCTCGCCTCATCCTACCTTCTGCCGTTGCAGGGTGCTTTCTTAGATTTCTCCCTAGTTGTATGGCTTGTTCAGTGACATTCCAGGCGATTTTTCCTTGCTGCTGCTCCTTGTTTCCGTCACAACCTTGATTTGGTCACCAGAGGGATCAACAGAGCTTCTATCATCTATGCCATTTGGGTTCCGGTCTCTGCATTATACAGATTTAATGCAATCTCCCATCCAAATCCCAATGGCATTCTCCAGCCGCCCGCCTTCTTCCGCAGGCACCGCTGGGCTCTCCTACAGCCACCTGCTGACTCCCTCGCTTCCACTAATACAAGCCTCTTGGCCTAATTATTAGAGTTTTTTTTAACTCATTTTTGGATACTATCTAGCCACCACCACTCAAAATTATATTATGGCACATACTTCCTATATAAGAATTTGAATCACAATCAATTATATTTTAATAATTTCATAATATTCTTTGACATTAGAGATTAAAAAAACAGGGGGTAGAATCTATGCTTATTTTTTTATGTGAAATGAAAAAAGTTTGAGATCTAAATTGCTAACAAAATTAATTTTAGATGATTAAAACTTAATATTACTTCAAGAAACTAGTGGCAGGGATTCTAGACTAAATCACATTACTAATATTATTATATTCATATATAGATAGCTGGATAGGTAGATGATAGATAGATCAATAGATAGACAGACAGACACAGTGTCTTTTGAAGAAGTGGGAGCTATTTGTCAGAATTTAAAAGGGGACTGTTAGAATCCTTCTGCCAGGTCACTTTTACTTGAGGAATGCTATAAATGATATGAGATTGCCATTCTTTTCTGGCTTCAACACACTAGAGGCAGAATGTTTTCATCAAAAGTTCTAATTTTGGCTGTCTTAAAGCCTTTGTATTGGGAATGCTGATGATATATTTGTCTACTTCATGGACTGATCTACAATTTTCTAGAATGTTAGCTACAGAAGGTTTAGATACTAATCCTTGTAATAACACTTAATACAAATATAAATATTTTTTCTTATCATCTACTTACATTTATAGTATCATCGCACTAAATATAGACTTAAACTTCTCTTCATTCCACGATTTCAGAACTGCACACAAAGTATGTTTTGTTCTGTATCCATTGCCATTGATTAATGTGGTATTCACAAACAATCCCACTTTGGCAGACTGTATTTACATCTTTATTTTATTATGATCATAATAATGAGGATATCGATGGTTTCTTCCATTTTCCCTTTTAATAGACTCTTAAATGTGAACTGCGGCCTTTTTGTGCATCGATCTGTTGTTGCAGATGGAATTTTTTCATGTGCATTTCTAATTTCTATGAAGCAGTTAAAATAGAAAAGAAGTTACTTTATATTCATAAGTTTAAATTCCATCAATAAATCAAGACTTTGTAAGTAATCATTTAATTGTCCCGTATAGTAAAGGGTTCAGCTGGAAAGTGATATGTATGATTATTTTATTGCAACATTAAAAATCTTCCCAGGAGAAAGCATTATTTACTTAAAAATGAAGAGCAGTGGAGGTCTTAAAAATATTTTTATAATATTTCAGGCTAAACATTAGCTTATATATATTCTCTATGAATATATATATGTGTATATATATATGTGTGTGTGTGTGTGTGTGTATATATGTGTGTGTGTGTCTAAATATATATATATTTAGAAATAAAATTTCTAGGATAAATATTTTGGAATTAAAAAGAAGAGACTTTTGATTACAGACATAGTCAAGTAACAGGTATTGGATTTAACTACCCAAAATAATCAACTATCAAACCGGACAAAATATATGAAGTAGCTGTTTTCAGACATTGGACATACCACAACAAGTCTGCCATCTTTGAGAGAAGGAAAACACATACCACAACAAGTCTGCCATCTTTGAGAGAAGGAAAACACATGAATTTAGACACATCTTCCATTCACCTAAGTTTTCTGCCTAAAGCACTTTCCAAACTGTGATACAAAGAAATAAACCTAGATAAAAAGCAGTGGTCTTACTGGGTGAAGAAAACAGATATCAAAGTTCAAGGCTGCTGAGGCAACTATAATCTATGGAGAAGGATATCCACAGAGGAAAGAGCTGCCCAGAGAAGTAGCTCTAGAAATCTGCATATAGGTTCCTTTGAGTCTTTTGCCAATACTAACCTGGGAATGCTCAGGGCAAAACTCCATGCTTAGGAGCTGAGAAATGCTACTGAGAGGCTGAGAGTTGAGCTGGGATGCTGGGTTATAGAGTGTAGGGCAGCACTGGAGTTCTGACCAGTCAGAGTGCAGTCATTTCACTGACTACCCCAGGAATTCTGTTGACGTTGTAGAAAAGACACACCTTAAAAGCAGGGCTAACAACTGAATTAAAAAGTGAGCATAAGATTTAAATACACATTTTATTTTTAAAAGATATATTAAATGGCTAATAAACACATAAAATTTGTTCAACATCCTTAGTCAGTAGAGCATGTTAAAATAATAATGACATCCCACTACACTAGAATGGATTTAATAAAAAGTCATACAATACCATGTGTTGACAAGGATGTGGGAAAACAGGAAAATTCATTTATTCAGGTGGGAATGAGATTGGTACAGCTACTTTGAATAACATTTTGACAGTTTCTTAAAGTGTTAAATTTACTATTCAATCTAGGAAATCCACTTCTAGAAATCTACCCAAGATAAATAAAAACATAGATCTACACAAAGGCATGTACATGAATGTTTACAGCAGCATCATTTATAATAGCCCAAAATCAATAAACAATCTAAATGTCTATCAATTGGTAATTGGATAAACAAAAATGGATCTATCCATATAATGAAACTGCATGTTCAACAATTAAAAGGAAAGAACTGCTGATAATGTTACAAAATGTATTAAGCTAAAAATATGCTAAATGAAAGAAGCCAGACACAAAAACTATATAAGGCAATATCTAAAAAGGGCAAATTTGTAGTTATAAAACAGGTCAGTGTCTGCCTAGGAATGAAGACAGAGGCTGGAATTAACTGTATATGGCACAAAGCTTTTTGGAATAATGAAAATATACATATACTTGATTATAGTCATGGTGATACAATTCTATAAATTTACTAAAGCCATTGACTTGTTAAAACATAAGCGCTATATTAACCAAATAGTAAGGGTCACTCTAGAGCCATCCTAATAAAGCCTAAAGTCAAATTTATCCACCAGTAAATTGACTGCCTGCCAGAATAAAATTCAACATTATTTGAAAAGCAACAAAATCCAGACTCTAAGCCACATAAAAATGGCAATATCCAACATATAATACTTACTAGATGTACAAAGAAGCAGAAAAATGTGACCTATAATCAGGAGGGGAAAAAGTCAATAGAAATAGACCTGAGATGATCCAGAAGGTGGAATTAGGAAATAAAAACTTTCAAAAAGTTTTATAAATATATTGGAGGCTTAAAAAGAAAACACGTTTTGGGTGAAGAGATGGTAGATTTCAGTAGAGAAATTAAAATTATAAAAATTAAATGCATGGAAAATCTGAAACTATAATCAGAAATAAAAATTTCACTGAGTGTGCTGAACAGCAGATTGGAAAATACAGAAAGAAGTAAAAGTAAACTTAATTCAGAAAATACAAATTTAAACACAGAGAAGAAAGATTTCTTAAAAGCAAAGTGACCTGTGGAACATACGAAGTGGTATAACATATGTGTAACCAGAGCCACAGAAAGAACATAAGGAGAGTTTCATTACAGTGGCTTTTCATTGCACTCAGGATAAAAGTCAAACTTCTTTCCAGAGATCCAAGCCCTCCTTGAACTGGCTTTCTCCCATTTCTTCAATCATATCTTGTTTCCTTGTCCTTTTCACACTGTAGTTTCCAGCTATACTGCCCTACTTTCAGTTCCTTGAAAAGTCAGTAATCCCCCTTCAGAGTGTCTGAGCTTGCTTTCTGCCTGCAACTCCATTCCCCAACTCTTTATGGTTCCTGCCTTTCTCCCTCATTCTCTCAGCTCTGGTGGTACCTTATTCAGAGAGATCGCACCCTGAACCATCCACTCTGAAGTAGACTCCTTCTTTTTAAGTCTTTGTGTGTGTGTGGGCGTGGAGGGGGTATGCTGGGGCACTTTATTTCTTCTATGCACCCTTATCGCAAAGAATAGTTTTTAAATTTCTCTATCTGGTTCTTGGCTTGTTGAGAGTCTTCTTATCCCTTCTCAAGACTGTAAACTCCTTGAGATACCTTTTATGTTTTATTCTCTGGTCAGCACCTATGATAATGCTTGACACATTCTGACTTGATTGGAATGCATACATATGTTGAATAAATTAATTCATTCATGAAAAAGCAAAAGTTTTACAACAAGTTAGAATAAATGTATTATTGATTGATAATTAGTGTAAAAATGTGGTTTCCTATGGCAGTAAACTAAGTGAGAGGCAAACCGATGTAGTAAGGTGTGGAGCAACCACATTTGTTTCGGAGGGCTATTACTTCATCTCCATCAATTTGCTGAAACATCTTCCATCGTCATCAAATCTAAAAAGGAAACAATAAAACATGTATGTAAATTTATGCTCAGTGTTATTTGATTATTTTTGCCAAAGTTCAATACACAGTGTAGTTACAGAGCTGAATTTTGATAGTAATACCAGTGTAAAATGGTATAATGCATTTCATAGTTTAAATTGCTTTCATAAATATTATTTCATTCGATCCTCATTATAAACACACAATAGATATCATTTTGGCCCAAGCTTTTGTAAAATCATAAAATTTTAGGTGTGGGAAATTTACAATGTCATTTAGTTCCATTGCTCATTTTATAGATTAAAAATGTAGGCTAAGAAGCCTTATAAAGAAAGGTGTGATCAGGTTTCACAGCTTGTTAGGATCAGAATCCAGGTTCTTTCTCGGGCAACTGGAAAATGACTGAATATGCTTCTGCATTACCTTAACATCATACTAATGACTTTGAAAATGTGCAATTTTATTTATTTAAATAAATTGCAAAATTTTTATTTAAAACATGGATCATGGTGCAATAAAAAAAGATCATTTATACCCCACTACTAATAGAACCAGTTTCACTTTTGTATATTATTTTCTAGTATCTTTCTTTGATCTGCATGTTTCATATAACATGTCATTCTTATATTTTTTATTCCTGAAATATTTTCATAATCATAATTTTAAACATTTAACATGCTGCCTAAAGAACTTGGTGTAAGTTACTTATTCCATTTTGGACTTGAGGTTTTCACTTCTTGCTTTTATAAATAATTCTGAAGTAAACAATCCATGTGAATATCATAGTCAATATCTCTGATAATTTCTATCAGACAGATTCTCTGTAGGATGATTACAGGATCAAATAGAATGAATATTTTTAACATGTCAAAGGGTTTTCCTCAAAGGATGTGACAATATCACCAATAGTGTGTGAGAAACAGTTTACAAGTTTTTATTCTCATTGGGGGTTATCATTGAAAAGTAAATTACTAATTTAATAGACAAAATAGCTCCCAATTGTTCTTTTATTTTGCATTTATTTACTTATTAATGAGATCAAACATTTTCCAATTTGTTTGTTTACCTGATATCTTTTATGGCTAAATTAATCTTTTATGTTTTTTCTGACAAGCTAAGATGCTGAAGATGAAAAGCAATGGAGAGTGGAGATGAGGAAAACAGAAGCAGAAACTATTTGTGAGCCCCCCCGCCCCACTAAGGTGATGATTATTTCAAATAATATTGTCAGTTACATTAATACACAAGTTATGAGAAAGAAGAAGCAGAGGTCCCAAGACTTGCACTCAATATAATAAAAATTACTTCTGACTGGCTCATTTTTAGATCTTAAGACACTTTTATTCCTTGTCGAAGATTTTACAAACTAAATGCATTAGTGTAAAGGAATTATTTTATATTAAAAGAAAATAATGAGTAGCATAAATAATTTCTGCCTGATGGGCCTACAGTTGTGCCGGGCAATATGGTCATCGGGAGAGGCAAGCGGCTATTATTGAATGCTTGAAATGGGGCTGATCTGACTGGAAGTGTACCGTAAGTACAAAATACACACCTGATCATGAGGGCCTAGCACAAAAGAAAGAAATGTAAAGCATCTCATTAATAATTTTTGATTACATGTTGAAATGCTAAGATTTTGGATATATTAGGTTAAATAAAACATAATATTAAAAGTAATTTTACCTGTTTCCTTTTGCTTTACTTTTTTAATGTGACCTCTACAAAATTTGTAATTGCATATATGGCTAATATTGGACAACACAGGTCTAAAAAATCATGATCTCAGATTTTAGAAAGGCTATTACAAAATTTCAGTACTTTGACCAGAAATCTAAAAGGATATATGACAAGATAGAAGGAGAGATATCACGTAATAAAGTAACGAGAGTGACACTGCAGCAACCAATATAGACAGCCAGGAGGGCTCTGAAGAGCTTCGATATTTATTTATAAATTCAGATTGTAAAAGACCTACTACAAAAGACAAACATAAAAGAACATAACCAGCTACTACTGTCAGGACTCTTACATAGGATGAGCTAGAAGAAGCCAAAAAGGCTTTGAAAACTATGTCCAGAGCACAAAGAAGAGCAAAGGAGGACAAATACTGCCTAGAAAAGCTGGGAACATATTACTATATGAGAGAAAGAGAGAAGACAGAATTATGCAACTCCTATTTTGCTTCTCACTATAAAAAAAGAATAATCTTCAAGCTGGAAATGAGAGACAAAGTCTCAAGAGAAAAATGAACTCAAGATAGAAAAGAAGACATTTGAGAATATCCAGGTGTTATAAATAAGTGTTCATCTCTAACTGCAGATAAATTTTATTTCTGAGTAATGAAATTATCGATAATCATTGGCAATTGACTTGTTCCAAATTTGAACTCATTGAGTTACTAGATTATCAGTTCCATGAGAGCACGGACTTGATCTCTTTTATTCACTGCTATGGCCTCAGTGCCAAAAACATTGCCTAGCATACAGTAAGTACTCAAGAAATATATGCAGAATAAATTAACAGAGAACATAGAATGGCCAGCTAATTAAAATGGAAAAAATATTCAGATCTTCAAAATAAGGGAAATGAGGATTTTGAATTATATAGATACCCAAGCATCATGCAAACAAGATGTCAATAGTTGAAAAAATTTGAGTAAACTAATAAAAAAAGGTCGTAATGTGCCAGGATTTGGCAGATAAAACTTACACATTTGGCAGATGAGAAAACTGAGGCCCAAAGAAGTTAAATAATTTGCCTAGGGTTCATATAGCTGCATATAGCTGGTAAGCAGAAAAGCTGGCACACAGAACACATCTACTGACTCCAAAGTCTTGTTCTTTCCACTCTACTGGTTGTCCTTGGAAAGAGAAATGGTGATTACTTTAAACGGACATTTTATATATACACACACACACACTAAAAATGATTGTGCTAAACTCTCCTAATTTTCTTGTTAATCTACTTGCTAAATTGGTTGATGCCATAGATAACTGGTTTGTACTCTTTTTAAAAAGCAGTGAAACCCTTACCCCAAATCTAAATATGTAAAGAAGTTCCTAATAGAACTTTCTAGCTATTCTGGGTAAAACAGAAATTCAGAGACCTACCCAAACAGCCATCCATTCGCCTTTGCAGAACATTTTAATCCACTGCAAACAAAAACAAAATGTAATCAGATTTCAGATGGTCATTTGATAAGGTCGCTTGTAATAGCATTGCAACTAAGGCTGGATTGTGACAATCAGACCAATTAGTAGTATGTGGAACCACTGGTCCCAAGTAGTGTGAATTAATTGATGTGAAACTGAAAGGAAGTCATGTGGCACAGAACTTTGTTCTTGACCATTATATGTTTAAAAACTGTGATCGGTGACTTGGAGAAAGTAGGAATAACATTCCCATTTTTAGCCGATTGTACAATTTTATACCAATTCTTACATTTGGACAACTAGCCTATGTACTCCCATTTTACACAAATCCTCTTTTCTACTTCCTCTTCTTCTAGTAGAACAAGAAGTGATCTCATTGAAATTCCTATGAAATGTGTTTTATATATAGACATTTAATCCATGGACCTTTATGTACACTTTAAAAGAAAGTTTTTGCCTTTTATTTCTTAAGAAAAAAATTAAGAGAATCTTAGTTTCCTCATTCCTATCATTACTCCGGAAAAGATTTGTGAGTGTGGACCACACATTTTCCTTGGTGAGCATTCACGTTCCCCTCTGTGGCTACCAACCACTTTGGAATATCCCTGTTACTCCATTATTCTTCCTGCTAATGAGAACTGACCTTAGAGTGGCTTTGGGGTTAGATGCTGTCACATTGATCCAACTTTCTGCTGCAAATCATTCTTTTCTCTCTCCATCCCCCATCATTACTTGCCACCTCAATGACCCTTTCCATTTCTGACATGTGGTTCTAGTAGAGAGATAGGCGAGAAAGCATCTATGGAAGAATAGTTTTCCTAGGCTCCTGGCAAAAGCAGCCTCACTCTTTTAGTTAATCTCAAGATGTCCTGAGCATCACAATCCATTTATTTCATTTAATTTATTTAGCTTTATGCTGTGCTAGCAACTGACAAGAAAATCAGTTATTTCATTTAAATAAGATTCATTGAACAGTTATTCTATGCCAGGAACTGAGCTAAGAATGAGGAACAAAAAATGCATAAAGACATATTGCTTGCTCTCCAAAACTGTTAAATTTAGCAAGATAGAGGTAGTAAGTAAATCAACTTTAATTCAGAGTAATAGATGTTAGGTGCTAGTAGAAGTTTACAGGTGATGCTGTGAGCACTCAAAGAAAGGGTATCTAAATCATCCTGCTGAGGGAGTTGCACAAGGTGAGTCTTTAAGAGTAAGTACAAGTTAACTGTGTGAATAAAAAAGAGATGGGAGTTTCAGACAAAACTGTCAGCATGAATAAAGGCAAGAAGGCCTGATGAGATGATGCTTTGGAAACTGCCTTCTGTCTGGCAAGGGGAAAGTATAGTTCAGGAGGGATGTGAGAGCAAACCAGGTCTGAGAAAGGTAGGTTGGCTTTAGATTATAAAAGATGTTTGACTCTACTTCTTAATGCTGTGGGGAACCAAGGAAGAGTTTTAAACTGAGGTGTGACAGGATCTTATTTGCACTGTGGAGAGACTACTTCTGGGAGCCATGGAGGATAAAGGCGGTAGGAAAAAGACAAGAGGAAGGACCATTAAGAGGTTAGGTAGTGATATAAATAAAAAGTGGTGATAGTCTGAACTAAGCCCCTGAAGAGAAAGTTTTGAGAGTGATTTAGGAGGTAAAATTGAAAGAACTTTATGAAAATTTATATATACAGGTGAGGAAGAGGGCAGATGTATAAGGATACCTGGGTTTCTGGCGTGGGCAAGTTGGGTGGACAAGGATATCACAAGCAAGAAATACATAGGTAGGTCTGGGGGAATGATGATGGCTTCAGTTTTGGAAATGTTGAGTTTGAGATGTTTGTGAAGGATACAGGGGTCACGTATTAGGTGGTTGTCCTGAAGGTCCAGCAGCTCCAGAAGAGTGGGCTGGGCTAGAGGTCAGGGTATAAATGGATTTCATCAGTGTGTATATCATGGCTGAAACCCTGGATTTTAATGAAGTGACCCAAGCAAGTGGTATAGAGCCACACTGGCAGAAGACTGTGAGAATGGATCAGAGGAAGAGGTTTGTGATTGGTCTTTGTCATCTTGTTTTGTTTTATAAATACAGAGACTTTTGAAGTTTTTGTTTTGTTTTGTTTTTAGTGCTGAGAGGAAAGAGCTAAAGAAGAAAGTTTGGAAATAAAAAAGAGAGCAGATAAGTAATAGAGTAATTTTCCTGAGGGGCAGAATTCATTCATTCATTTGTTAAACAAATATTTACTAAGGGCTTCTAGGAAGCTGGGAATAAAAGATTCCTGCCCCCATGCAGCTTACATTCTAGTGGTAACAAGAGAAAGCCAGCAAGAATTAAGTATGTTAGAAGGTGACAACTTATTTTACAGAGGAAATAAGTTGGCTTAAAGAGGTCACAGGGTGCTGCTGGGGAGTTTATGTGTGTGATTTAATTAGTGATTAAGGAAGAATCCTGCCTGAGGAGGTGTCAGAAAATTGAAGAAGGTGAAGGAGAAAGACATGCAGACATCTGGGGAAAGAATGTTCTCGGCAAGGGAATAGTAAGCGCAAATAATTTGAGCCTCAGGGAATAGTAAGGAATGTGGTTGTAGCAGAATGAGGTGGGGTCGGGGAAAGACAGCAGATTAGACCAAAAGGTACAATTGGACAGATCACATAGAGATTTGTAGAGCTTTGTAAGGAGCATGGCTTTTTCTCTAAGATGGCAATCCACTGGAAGGTTGCGAGCCGAGGAAAAACAAGGTCTATTAGATTTGAAAGAATTGTTTTGATAACTGAGTTGAAGATAGACCGTTGGAAGCTATATAAGTCAAAGTTCTCCAGAGAAATAGGACCAATAGGGGTGTGTGTGTGTGTGTGTGTGTGTGTGTGTGTGAGAGAGAGAGAGAGAGAGAGAGAGAGAGAGAGAGAGAGAGAGAGATGAGAGAGCCACATGAAATACCATACTTAAAATGAATTAGCACATGGTTGGCAAGTCCAAAAATCTGCAGATTGGCCAGCAGGCCAGGGAGGCATTGAAGTTTGTGTGTGAAGGCAGTCTGTTGGCTGAATTCCTTTTCCTTCAGAGGTCAGTCTTTTTTTGTAAGGCCTTCAACTGAATGAGTAAAGCCCACCCACATTATGGTAACTTGAAGAAACTTTAGTTTGTGGAGATAAAAAAACAACTCCTATTTATATCCAGTAAGAGAAGTTACTTTTTAAAAAAAATATTCTTAATTGCTTCTTTCTAAGATGTTTTTGATAAACTTTTTATACGTCGATTTTATGACTATGTATGAGAGTCTCATGAGAGTAATATTAACATAAGCTTTTGCTGACTTGGAAGATAAACGGAAATGGGAAGAAATCCAAGTGTGTTCTACCAGAAATTGTTCCCTTTACACTCAAGAAATTATTTTTCTATAATTCAGTGCTTTGGAAAAACACTTTGATTTAAATCCATATTTTCTAATATTGCCTAGGAGTAAAAAAAATAAAATAAAACAACTTCAAATAATACAAGAGACAATTTTTATTTTCTACTGTCTTCTATCATAGTCTTTTGTTTTCTTTTTTTACTTTGAGATTTATTTTATTTCATAATTCGAAGTACATTTTTATTTTCATGCTGTTTCCAGTAATGCAAGATTATTGACCGTTTTAGGTATTAATTATCCCTCATAATTTATTTAGGACATTTCTGGATCACTTTCTCCTTCTTACTTCTCTCTTTCTCTCTAAATCTTTCACGTCAGCAGCGTGTGTTGCAGATAAATGCTGGTTGAATAAACAAAAGAGTTGGTGCATAGCCAGAATATGCAAATTCATTATAATATTTAGTTTAAAAATATATTTCAAGGAAGGTAAATACATTCCATCCTTGACTTGCATCAAATACAATGGATGCTGAATCTCTCTATCATCCCTTGATCTAGCCTTTAGAATGTGAACCTTGTGTTAAATGTTAGGCAAGTTAGTTATTAGGAAATTTCCTGAAAACCAGAACTCTCTCCTCCAATTTTCTGAAATGAAGTAATCATAAGGCACTCTTTCAAATATTTATAGTGACTATAAGTACAGAGTGTACATTTGTAAACCGTGATCTCAAAGAATTGTCTTTCTAGATTCCAAAAAAAGGCATACATTCTCATATGTCGAATGCACACTGATGTCAGACATTGTGCATTTTGCGGTCTAACGCCCAAGAAGCCTCTCCCTCTTGCCCTTGACTTTGGGGGAGAATGGTCTAACACATGAAGCTTTGTCACTGAAAGCACCACTTCAGCAGCTGGAAAAAACCTTCTATAGTAACATTGCTTCACACTCCCTCTGCTAGAAAGATCATTATGGAATGTGGTGACTATTAAGGCTGATAAGGACATTCCACAGGAGAATGCTGGAGTTGGGTTGAGGAAGGATCACTGTAGTACAATTACCCATTAAACACTGGCTCTTGTTTCAGACCAGTGAAGAGTGGCAGCTGATAGAATTTTCATTAGTCATAGACACTATGACCTGGGCTAAGCTTGTTTTTCTTTTTAGCATTTGGAATTGCAAGCCAAAATGCACTTCCCGTGGAGTGAGTTTGCCTCTGCTAGCCTTTTAGTGCAGTAGCTTATTATTATAGGGGTGACACAGGCACATAGAATCACTAGTAAGCTATTGTTTCCTTTGCTGAGAACAGCAAGAGACAAAAAAAGCCCTTCAGAAAAATAATTTGTCTCGACTTTTGCAAACCAATGAGAAAATTAATCGACATGAGGCTGAGCAATGTGCCCTGTCACTGAGGACAGAAAATGTCTCTGGAGGTGATTGCATGTCTAAGAAATTTCACTACTGATCTTGGTACTACTGTGGCTTGGAAAAGTGGCATTCAGGTGTTCAGAGAAAATTCTTTCTTATCATATAGAGAAATGAAGAATGGAGACACTCAGAGCATTCTTCCCTGCAGACGACCGGATGGATGGAAAGTAGAGTGGCTTTGCTAGATTGCATTATCTACCATGGGACAGCTTCTTACGGGCCCACCTTGAATTTTCATCTTTGTTGCCAATAATGTAGTCTACTGCTTAGTACAATAGGCATTCAAATTTCCTTCCTTCCCTCTCTTTCTCCTTTACTGTTCTTCATCATCCATCTCCGCTGTTCTTTCCTTTCTTTTTCCTTCTCCTCATGCTCCTTCTTCCTCAGCCCTCAGTAGCTGAGTGTTCTTATATCCCAGGCACTTTATCCAAGTATGATCTGGAAAGCCTGATGATGCATGGTGAATTTCAGCAACATGCATCCTCCTAAATATTAAGAAAAAGAAAGATTTTGTTTTGATTAAAATCATTTGATTCTCAACCCAATTCTGTGCCACTTGCAATAAATTTTGGTTTCTACATTTGAAAAATGCAATTATTATTTATTAAGCATGATCAAGCCTAGTAGTAGTCACCTAATTCATTGATTCATTTATCCAATCACACATATTTATTGAGCATCTTTCATGTACTAAGTACTGGAATTACAGCACTGAATGAGCAACCAAAGACTATCCTCATGAAGGTCAGGGAGAGAAGCAATTTGCAATCAATAAACATACATTATATCAAGTGGTAATGAGTGGCACGAATAAAAATAAAACAGCATGAGGTACATAGAGAGCGGCCAGGTTGAGCAAAGGACTGGAACAAATCCTGTGGAAGCTATAATGGGAAAAGCATTACAGCCAAAAGGAACAGCAAAGACAAAGGCCCTGAGTCAGAGTCTAAGTATTCAAGAACTACAGTTTATCTGGAACAGAGGGATGAGGGGGATGATAGGAGATGAGGTCACAAAGCTGTCAGGGGTGAGATCTTGTAGGCCATGGTAAAGACGTTAGCTTTCCCTCTGCTTCAAAGGGGAAGCCAGTAAATTATTTTGAGCAAAGGTTAATAGGACAGGATCTACTGCATGGAATGTAAGTGCCTAATGGGTCATTTTTGGTAAGCATAACTGGCACTGCGGGCGAGGTCCTTAGGTTTTTGGCCCAGGATGCTAGTTTGGAAACTCCTCTGCTTCTTGCTAGTTATATGACTGAAAGTTATTTAACTTTTGCATGCCTTCTGTATTTACCCCCTAGAGTTGTTATAAGAATTATATCAATTAATATTTGTAAACTACATGTTTGTTAAACACATAAATGTATTTTTAAAGGATCACTTTTTAAGAAAGATTGCAAAGTAGATATGACCTATCTTTTCGCAGTTAATACAAGTAACTTTCCTAAGGCCAGAACTTGTAGATGACCAGGTCAGGATTTATATCCAGGGTCATGCAGATGACCCTGAAGCTGACATTTTGCCATACAACATGGTACCTGCCTCTTTCCCTCAGCAACCTCAGCTGCTGGAGCCATCATTAATGAAATAGTAACACTGCGTGTTATGAGTTGAATTCCCCCCAACCTGGCCCCCCGGCAATTCCTGTGTTGAAGTCCTAACCCCCAGTACCTGAGAATGTGGAGATTTGGTCTTTACAGATGTTATCAAGTTAAAATGAGGTCATTAGGATGGATCCTAATCCAATATGGCTGGTGTCCTTATTAAAAGGGGAAATTTGGACACAGGGACACACAAAAAAAGAGAACGCCATGTTGAGAGTGGAGTTATGCTGCCACAAGCCAAGGAACCACCAGGAACTAGGAGAGAGGCAGGGGACAGATTCTGCTGTTGTGCTTTTAAGGGCAGCAAGTCCCTGCCCACACATTGATCTTGGACATCTAGCCTCCAGACTTGTGCGACAACAAATTTCTGAGGTCTAAAGTACTCAGTTTGTGATACTTTGTTATGGCAGCCCTAGGAAAGTAATATGCTGTGTTTAGGTTATCATCAATATTTTATACATTCAACTTAGTCTTTGCCAAGTTTCCAGCAAAGGCACCGTGCTAGCTGAGGCCAGAGTTCCGTGCAACTTCATTGTTGTCCAAACACTGCCCAAGAGGTGAATGAGAAGCTGTAGCAAATCATTTACAATGAAAGGTGATTGGTAGTAGGGGTAATCACCTAGGTCTCTAATGTAGACTAATTTCCTCCTATAATTAACCTGTCAACACCACATGTTAATAAACCTAGTGAGCTGCCAATATTGATCAAGTGAAAATAAGGAAATTGGATCCCATGGAAAAATGTCACCTTAAAGTATCAGAAGCATTTAAAAAACCTGTTCTGATTCTGTTTACTTTTTAAGACAAATCATCCCTGATGAGTGGAGACTGCTGGCACCTGCATAGTCTGGTGTGGCACCTCATTTTAATTGCCTGCAGTGGTTTCATTTCAGCCTAAGGTCTTAATTCCCTCTAATGACTTCTGTAGCATGCAAAGTGAAAGGTAATGCGATTGCTGAGATGGATTTTTACCACAGTAAGCTATCTATTAAAAAGACCTTGCAGGGACCATGTCTTTATTTTTTAAAATGTTTGTGCCATGCAGTTGCACATGAATGCTCAGTAAATATAATTTTCATTGTTGTACTTAATTAGATATAGATTATTTAAATTCCTTACGTTAATAATAAACTGAGGATTTCCACTGAATTCCTATAGTTTGTATAGTCTTCTAAATATAGAGGATACATTGCCCTGTAACTGCTATGAAACTGCCTCTAAAGCTGACTGGGGCTACCAGCTGAAAGTCTGATCTATTGTCTGGTAATTTCATAACTACTTTGCAATTAAGAATCTAAATTTAAGGATCACGGGTGTGGAAGACTACGGGCCTTGATTTGAAATCAGCTCTGTCACCCACTAGTTATTATTCAGGTTATTGAATCTGTCTGGGCTTCAGTTTATTCAGCTGTAACATAAAGATAATGTTAATATCTCTGTAGGGATTCTGAAAATTAAATGAGATAGTTTATGTAAAGTGCCTGACACTGAAAAAGCACTCTTCAAATGGTATCTAGTGTAGTTATTGTTCATTACAGGGTGTTACTAAGTGATTAACATTTTTAGAAGTATCTTCTGAGGTCATTCCCTCCAAATAATAATAATATTAACAACAACAACAACAACAACAACAACAACAACAATATTTTTCTCCAAAAAGGAATTGTTGATTACCTGAAATAAGGAAGGCCCACAAAAATTATTTAATTCGATGCTTCATTAATATTGATACTTCAATAAAAGAAACAGGATAGTAGTAATTCATTTTACTAATTCTTTGATTTATGCATTTTATTAACTCAGATGGGTGCTTTGCAGCATCTAATGTTCCTTCGTCTTTTGAGTAATTTCCCAGAAAAAGATAATAACGATGATGATGACAACAACAAATATTTATATAGTACTTGCCAGGACCAGTCACTAATCTAAGTTCCTATATATATTTACTCTTTTGATCCTAAATCACCGTAAGTAGGCACATCCATTCCCACTTTTCAGATGAGGTAACCAAAGCATAGAGTTTAAGTAACTTGTTCAAGTTCACACACACAGTTAGTAAGCAGCAGAAAACTGGAATCCAGAGGAGCTTGTGTAGGCCATAAAAATACATGCACCTTTTTTCACATGGTTAAGATATAATCAAATTTGGGCAAAAATGCCAAAGAAATCATTTACAAACAGCATTTTTTCTCCTTTTCATTTGACTTGCTTCGAGACACCAAATGTGTGGAGTGGAGGTAGGGGTGAGGATTTTTCTAATTAAGGAAACAGTAGAGAGAGAGAGAAAAAAGACAATTAAAAAAAAAGAGAGTTTTGTAGCTAAACCCAGGTGTGATGAGTAAGAGCAGAACTTTTGGGTAGACTTAAGGTCTGCCTAAGGCATTTGATTGGGCCAAAGGCTCATTCTAAACCATGAAGGGAAAGTCTCCAAAGAATGGCATGATTTAGATTAAGCTTGTTCTTGAGCATAAGCTCCAGGACTCTATTAACAGGGTGAAAAACAATCCTTTAGCTCCATGCTTTTGATTAATGAGCACTCCCCAGGAGGGAGACTGTGGAAGGCATGGAATTTGAGGTTGATTTCATTACCCATTCAGAAGAGAAATACTTACCAAGCCCTCTTCTTATGTGATGAATTTATGGCTATGAAATTAGAACTTTTTTCTTCTTTGAGTATAAGCCTTAAAAATAGAGAAATTAGGAAACTAGCTGTTTTCCCTTACGATTACATTCTCTTCTCTCAACAGTTGTCGCTATACGTTCCTACCGTTATAAATAGCCTCATTTCACATAGCCAGCTCATAACCTAAACTTTTCCTATTATGAACTCTGGGAACATTCCTAAACTTGGTGAGAGCAGTCAGAAAATACATACTAAGTTTTAAGCAATTCTGTAAACACAAAGTGAGGCAATGGGGTCACTTAACACTAGAATCCCACAGTTAGACTCTGAAGTAGGAAGACTTGTCCTTATAAGGGGTTTCACCACGGTTTATGTGACCACAAAGGAAATTACTGGTGGTATTATGGATTGTTATGTGAATTGTATCCTCCTCTCCAAATTCATATGCTGAAGTCCTATTCCCTAGTACCTCAGAATGTGGCTGTATTTGGAGACAGGGCTTTTAAAAAGAGGTAATTAAGGTTAAATGAGGTCATTGGGATGGACCCTAATCCAATAGGACTCATGTCTTTATAAGAGGAGTTTAGACATGCAAAGAGGGAAGACCATGTGAGGACACAGGGAGAACATGGCCATCTGCAAGCCGAGATGAAACCATGCCTGCTGATGAGTCCTCAGAAGAAACCAGCCCTCCTGATACCTTGATCTTGCACTTCTAGCCTGTGCACCTCTAGCACTGTGAGGAAATAACTTGCTGTTGTTTAAGCCAACCAATCTGTGGATCTTTGTTATACAGCCCTAGCAATCTAATACAGTGGGTATTGGATTTATATAACCCTTTCCTTCACAGAATGCAGAATGGTTACTTGCTCCCATGTTCTCTCTGCTTTAGCCACCAGGGCCTCCTCACTGTTTCTTGTACACGCTGTTCCTACTGCATGGAACATACTTTTCCCAGATATTTCCCTTGCTCCTTCCCTTATTTTCTTCAACTCTTTGTTCCAATCTTATCTCAGCAAGGCCTTCTCTGGCTACCTTATTCACAGTTACAAACCAACTGCCTCCTACCCTCCCTCAACACTTTTTATTCTTCTTTATTGCTTTATTTTTCTCTACAGTACTTATTACCTCCAAACATTCTATATGATATACTTATTTAATCAGATGACTTCGCCATTAGAATGTAAGTTCCATGAAGGAAGAAAGTTTTGTTAATTTTATTCACTGATGTATGCCCAACTCTAGAAAAGTGCTTGACATGTAGTAGGCACTCAAGAAATATTTGTTGAATGAATGTATAAATAGTAATAATAGCATATCTGGAGCAACGTGTGGCAAATACTAAGTGCTTTACATGTAATGATTCATTAAATATGCATACATATTTAATATATTATATCTGATATAGCATATAACTGCGTACAATCAAAACATTCCTGTGTGGTAAAAATAATATTGACATTTTTCTCTCTATTGCATATTGTGGGAATGTGAGAAATAGAGATTAAGGAATTCGTTCGAAGTCTAAGAGATGGTGATTAAGCCTATAGGGAAACTTTGATTGGAGACAAAGACAATTTTTTCTTCTCGAAAGATGATGATAAATGGGAACTGGTATTTTCCAGATACCAATAACTGAGCATTCACTCTGGCGAAACAGAATTCCTGCCTGGTGGACCAGGAAGAGAAGGGATAATAGTCTGCAAAGGAGAAAATGCAAAGATGAAATGTAAAAATGGAACTAAAAAGTATAAAATTATACCATAGTCCAAACAGTTTTCACCTTTCTTACCATAGCTATCAAAATAGAAAATGTCCTTTGATTAGCTGCTATAATTTTAAAGCAAATAGTATCTTTGAAAAACTAAATTTCAATCTCTGTTGTTTTTATGTTTTGCGATTCTTATTTTTCACCTATTTCAGCCTAGAGTGGTTTATAGTTGCTAAGGTCACTTATAATATAGAAAACATCAATAACACTGTCAAATTTTTTTTTTTAAAGAAACAAATCTAATGAAGAACTATGATTTGAAAGCATAACAGGTGTGAAAGTGTTGTCTCCTTATATGAATTTGTCATCTTCTGGCACACAGTATGTTACTTACAACCTCTGGGGACTGAATTGAATAATATGAAGGGAGAAATAATATGCCTTTGTAAATTAAACACAACTGCCAGGAAGAGTGATTAAATACAACTTAACTAAAACCTCATTATATATTCAGATTAAGTTCCTTGTCAGTCTTTCTTGAGAGAAAAAAAAAAGAAGAAATATGTCCCTAATTTAGATGTGGTTCCCCTGGAACTGACATGCTTTTTAAAACGTTTTCCTTCTGTGGTATTAAAAAATGTTATTTTTCTGCTGCGTTTTAGAAATCCTGAAAAGTCGTAATGCCTGATAAATAAATGGTTTTTATATAAGTTTCATTTGTGTGCGTGTGTGCATGCGTGTATGAGATAGGATTCCCTGGAGTATGTCTGAAGAGTATAATAAAAATCCAACTTATTCACTCAGGAAAAAGTACATAGATGATCTCCGAGGGTCTGTACTCTCCTTTCTAACAAGAACACTTTGTATCATTTTCCTTTACCACTTTGCAGCACTTATATGTGTATATAAATATATGTATTTATGTATGTATATGTATTTATGTATGTATATGTATTTATATAAACATATTCATGTAGGTATATTATATTCAAGTAATTCCTCATGTTTTTTTTTAAATAAAAAGGATACATTTTCATCATAAAGACAAGTCAAAGAATGCACAAAAATACAAAGAGAAAAGTAACAACTCACATAAAATCACACCTCCCAAGAAAAAAACGTCAGTATTGACTCTTGGCGAACATCATTCTAGATCTCTCTCTAAACCTCGATTGCAGACTGAGGTGCTTCAGGAGTCGAATGGAACCTCAATGACTGGGATAGGCTAAGTGTAAGAAAACTCACTCAATCCTCTCAGTCTTCCTTGGGATTTTTTACATGGATATTGAGAAATATTTCTCTACTTTAAGAGAAGTCAAACTGCAAGTGAAACAATAAATAGCCAAAGTTCTCTTCATTGCTGGGAACAAATGAAGAGTGGTGGATACTGTGACAAACTGGGTAGGAATGCTCCAATGGGCCCGGAGGGTACAAGTGTCATTCGGGTGGAGTAAATTGCTCCCAAGTGGGAAGGTGGCCCCAGTGTTGTCAGACCTTCTGTTCAATTAGAATTTGTGAGACATTTGTGCTTGTACTTGAAACCTCCTTCTTTTAAAATATTTTCTCAAAATTGCTTGAAAACACTGTGTAGACTAAATGAAACATGGAATGTAGCCTGATAAGTGGTATTTGTTATAGATAGTTAAATAGATGGACGGGTAGATAGATTTGTAGAAAATTAACCAGCGTATAAATAATTGTTTCAAAATAAAACAATCCTATAGATGCCACTTATTTATTAAAATTACAATTAATTTTATTTAAACTTGACAGAAGAAAAATAAACTGACATTAAACTGAAAGAATTGCTGACATTCACTAAGTATTTCTTCACCAATGAAAATTCCTCTAAATTCAAAAAAATATATTATGAAAACCATTAGGAAATTGGATACTTTACTATTATAACTATAACTGTATTTTAACTGTATGTTTCAGTTTTAGACTATATGGATTGGCTTCCTACTTTTGGAAGATTTGAATTCCTTAGATATTTTTTTTCTTGATTTGCCTCAAAACTATTTTATCACCCTAAGTCCACTTTTCTCAAAATTATGAAATGTTGTGATTGATCTTCTTTCCTTAGCACTTCTTCTGGGGATAAAGTTGCACTTAAGGGCTACGGCACTCCAGAATCTTCTGTTTCATTGTGTCTATATATCACATCTTTACCCATTCATCTATTGATGGACATATAAGTTGCTTTCATATCTTGGCTATTGTAAATAATACTGCAATAAACATAGGAATATATATATCTTTTTAAGATAGTGTTTTTGTTTTCTTCTAATAGATACCCAGAAGTGGAATTGGTGGATCCTGTGGTAGTTCTATTTTTAATTTTTTGAGGAACCACCATACTGTTCTCCACAGTGGCTGTACCAATTTGCCATCTCACTCACAGTAAATGAAGATTCTCTTTTCTTCCTATCCTTACCAACAGTAGTTATTAGTCTTTTTGATAACAGCCAGTTCAAAATGTGTGAGGTGATATCTCGTGGTTTTGATTTGCATTTCCCTGATGATTAGTAATGTTGAGTATCTTTTCATGTATCTGTTGGCTATCTTTATGTCCTCTTTAAAAAAAGATCTATTCAGATCTTCTGCCCCTTTTAAAATTGGATTGTTTGTTTTTTTGATGTTGAGTCATATGAGTTCTTTATATATTTTGGACATGAACCCTTATCTGATGTATCATTTGCAAATGTATTCTCCAATTCCGTGGGCTGTCTTTCGTTCTGTTGATGATTTCCTTCGCTGAGCAAAAGCTTTTCAATTTGATGTAATTCCATTTGTTTATTTTTGCTTGTGTTGCCCTTTACCAGAGGAAATGTATTAAAAAAATTGTTGCGAAAAGTGATGTCAAAGAGTTTACTGCCTATGTTTTCTTTTAGGAGTTTATCATTTCTGTTCTTACATTAAGTCTTCAATTCATGTTGAGTTTATTCTTGTATAAGGAAGTGATCCAGTTTTTTTGCATATATCTGTCAAGTTGTCCCAACACTTATTGAAGAGACTATCTTTCCCCCATTGTACATTGCCTCCTTTGTCATAGGTTAATTGGCTATATATATGTGGGTTAATTTTGGGGCTCTCTATTCTGTTCCATTGATCTATATGTCTGTTCTGTTTCTGTGCCAGTATCATACTGTTTTGATTACTATAGCTTTAGAGCTAGTATGAATTTTGCCAAGAAACTTACATAAAATTAAGATTTATATGAAATAGCATTACTCAAATTCTCAGGTATATCATTAATTTAGCAGTCATATGCTACTCTATATCATGAGGCTATACTTACATGTTTGTGTATCCACATATACTATATGTCAATTTCTTGCATTATTCAATAATGGTGTCTCCAGTTAGATTTTTGAAATTTAACCTTTTCTAACTAAAAGAGATTTTAAAAATCAGTTGATTCTTTTATCTTATAGATGATGCAAATTTCAAGGCACTAGAAGACTCTCAGACTTTTTGTATATCCACTCCTTCTCCTATATCCATCTCTAGTGTTTAGAATAGCACTTTGTGTGATCACAAATAGATCAAACTTAACAAGTAATATGCTGCCCAAAGCAATAGTATCGAGAAGCTGCTGGTGGTGAGCAAAGAGGCTTTACGCATTCTCAAAGCAACCTCATCCTACGACTTTACCAGCACCTGACCAGCACTTACCTGTGTGTTAGCTGGAAATGTATATGTCATGGACTAGCACATGGACTAGGGGAATTTGGACCAGGGGAATAGAGCTTCGGAAAGGAACGCCCCTTCAGGCTTAAAACTACCCGATAAATAGAATTTTCGGATTTTAAAACTTAATCACCACTTGGAGTTCATGGCTCGAATAAAAATTCTATTTCTCTTCCTCTGAACATTTTTTTTTTGTATAAAGTGCCTTTTAATGTGTAGTTTTATAAAAGTTCTCCCTTCCCCCACTCTACAACGCTCTTGTGTTCCCCCCTCCTCCCATGTTTTATAAGTAAGAATGCTGTGGTCAGCACAAATAATCTAGCAGAATCACTTGTCACACTATTTCTCTCTCGGTTCATAATGCTTTCATTTGACATTTAAAGTTGTAGGCATGAACATGCAGGTGACATTCAGCCATTAAATCGTGTGCATATGTAACTATTTCTTTTGTGGGAAGTAAAATTGTTTATGAGTTTTGTCTGACCTATCTAAAGGTTTTCCTACTCTAATTTTCTCCACTCCTCTCACACCATTATTTGCTTATTCTTGGTCTCCCTCATTAGAATGCACATTCAGTAAGAGCAGGTACTTTGTCTTATTTGATCATCACTGTATATTTAGCATTCAATGCCTAGCAGAGTCTGGTTCTTAGCAGGCACTCAAATGCACTGTACAAGAGGATTTTTCTGTCTGGAATAGTCCTTTCTCTCCAGTAATTTCATCTTATCACTTACAGTTACAGTTATGAACCTGTTATTTTTCTCCTTTTTTTCACTCTCATCCTATATCCATCTTCCTTTTCTACTCACCTCTGTCTAGTTTCTTTTTCCTTCCTCCCACCCCCGTTTCATTATTCATACCAGACTTAGGAATCACAGAGGGGGTTGAGCATTGGATTTTTAACACTAAAGTTCTAAATTGCAGTGCAGGGAGCAGGGAAGCTAGTAGGAGAATTAACATTTACTTTGTAACATAAGGATGAAGGGGATTAAATATATGATAATGGAAGGAATCTAAATTTGGGTGGTAAGCACACAATGCAATATACACATGATGCATTATAGAATTGTATACTTGAAACTTTTACAATCCTATTAACCAATTCCACCCCAAGAAATTTAATAAAAAGAGATAAAAAGCCCCTATTATACTTTATGATTTATTTTTAATTTAGCTAAAGGTTTTTATAGAAATTCCCCTCTCTTCATCTATCCTTCTGCCTCTTCCCTTTTTTCTCCACCTTCTGCTAGACATTTCACAAGCAAGTCTCTGGAATGGAGTCTAGTATCTTACTTAACAACAGGTCCCTCTTGCAGTTGGAATCACAACTCCACTATCAGACGCAGCGACAGCTGTAAGACCAGCTCTCCCAGATGGAGAGCAGCCGGAGTGGGAATTTTATAGAGGGAGTTGGGAATACATTAGGCAAAGTCTGTGATGGGAACAAAAGAGGCAGATGACTATTCACTACTCCATCACAGTGGGCAAGAGTGCAGCATTCCAGATTTGTCATCGCCTTGGTGTCTGGCAGGGGCATTAGTGTATTTCCAATGAGCACAGGAAAGAAACAGAAAATAATGAATATCTGTGGGCGTGTCTGGCTGCCTCTGTCTTGTGCAAACAACACCTAGAAAATATGACTTAGCCGCCCCCCTCTATGAGAGAGAGAGAAATTTGGAACTGTTCTGAGACAACGAAACAATGGAACTAGATGAGAAGGTCAAAATGCTTTTCCCAATTTGAAAAAGAGGAGAGATTCTTCTTTAATAACACCTACTGCAAAGAGTACAATTGTCTAGATAGAATCTTCTCACACTGGCACTCTGTCAAATACAGAGGAAAAAGGACATCTGGCATACACGTATGTGTACAAATGGCCAAACACAATTCAGGAAGACTAAGAGAAGTCATCTGTAAGCCCCCAGGTAGATGCAGGGGCAGCTAAGCCTAGCCCTGCCCAGAACTATGTCTGATGCCCAGGCACAGTATAGTACAAGCACTGCATCAACAGTTTGCATCGCCCTATGAATAATCTTATGAATCAATTTATGAACAAAGTTTCCAAGTAGCACAATTACATGGGAAATAATGATTGATTTATATAAGCATGAATTTATTTTAACCATCCCATTCTATGCCTTAGGGAGTGTCTAGTGTTCTCTAGATAGGGTAGTGTAGGCTAATATTACTCTTACTCTGAAATGCTCATTCTCACAAATGACACGAGTATGTGTGGAGTTTCACTGTTGTGAAATATAACTGACATTTGTTATAGCTCCCTATCAAAAGCCTCTACTTCCTTGCCCTGTCTTGGCAGAGGTTGCCTCCCACTGTAGAATCTGAAAATGTCAGATAATCCTTTTCCTGGTGTACTTTGCAGCTCAGCAGAGCAATGGCATCCAATCCTGGCTACAGAAACTTGAAGATTTCAGGAAAATATCTTTCTTTTTCTAATTTCCAAAGAGACATTTCTCCTTGTTTCTTCTTTCTATAGAGGAAGCATGTGACACTTGTAACTGCAGCCACTGTCTTATAACCAAGACATCACCGAGCAACTGAACCTATCTGGGCATTACTTCTCTCTAAGCTTCTTGTTAAGTGAAAAAAGTAAACTTATCTAAGCCCCTTTTAGTCGGATATTTTGTTTCTTGCAACAGAGAGCATTAAGAATATATTACAACATATTGATTGAAGGAAGCCAAAGTTTTGCCACCCTGAAGCTGCCTTTTGGAACATTGATTTTAAACTGTTTATTAAGAAACAAAAGACTCAGAAAGAACCTTTGACCCTTCTTCCTCTTTCCTGACCAATAGGTTCAGACAGAAAAACCTGCTTCAGGAAGGAAATCTTGGGATGTTCGCCTTACTGATTTGAATTAAACCATTTCCCATTTGCCCTGATGGTGCTTGTGGCTGCAGCATTTATCCTAAGATAATTTGCAGATTACAGTCCTAACCTTACCCCCAAAGTCTACCATGGAGTATCTCACTTTTATGATTATTTTCGCATTGCTCTAGTATATTGATAGTCTGGAAACAAATGACATCATCCTATTTTTAGCATTCAGTTTTTAGTAGTGGTATTTCCATTTACAAAATATAGTAATTCTCAATCACTGAAAATGTCAAATCCTAGAAAACGTAGCATCATTACAAGGGATGTTAAATTAACTCTTGTGGTGAGCTGCACTTTTTTTTCTAAGCAAGGCAAAAGGGTTAAGTGTGGTAAACAGCAGGACTTCAGGAAGGGGCCTGTTAGCTGGATACTCCTTGTGTCCCATTGTTTCTCAGTTGCCTAGAGAGAATTTGCCTGTCATATATGTTCTCTCTTCCTCAACTACCTACAAACCAACTATTCTCACTTCCGAAATCTAATACCCAGTTCCCCCACTTTTCTCTTTTGTCCAAAATGTCACATATAGCAGATCTCTAATGCTATTCTTTCTGATAGATCTCTGCTCTTTTCCTTGGTGTGACTATGGCTTCCTGGGTGGGCTTCCTCAACATGCATTCCAGTCTCCTTCCAGAACTCAGGAACTAAGATTAGGGTCTGTTGGGGTCTCAGGGTCCCTTGAAGCTGGGTTCTAGAAGTGGCTCAGGTTTTGCCTATCAGATGTATGTGTGGGAAGTGGTTTTGACATGCTGTTGCATGAACAGAGAAGGTGTGGATAGAGGAGTTCATTTGGCTGGCTGTGGTCTTGGGAGAGGACATGTGATTCCCACCTTGACAAAGGCAGTGGCTCCCTTGGTGGCTTAGTTCTGTAATATGGTTTGGAGTGTTAAGCCTGGAATGCTTGCCTTAAGTCTGCTTCTTTAGATCTCTAAAACATGGAACTAGCTGCATCTCTTAATACATCCCTCTCTGTTTAAATTGTCTAAAGTGGATCCTGTCGTCAGTCATTAAGAGCCTTGGCCCATAGAGAAATATTCACTGCAATTTGTAATCATATATTCCTTGAAATATTTCCTTGTTACCTGGTATCTCCAACTAGCCTCTATGCTCTTGAATACTTAACATAAGGTCTAATATAGAGCTAAAACATTTATTGAGTGAGTAAATAAGTAGATGATTTAAAAAACAGACATTGCATATAAAATGATTAGAAAAAGTAGGGTACTCATGCCCAATCTCTTCTGATCTCAGAAGCTAAGCAGGGTCGGGCCTGGTTAGTACTTGGAAGGTAGACCATCTAGGAAGACCAGGTGCTGTAGGTGTTTAAAAAAAAAAAGTAGGGTACTGAAGTCACATTGTTGATATTTTAAACTCTAGAGATGTTAAAGAAGCCAGAAGCCACCTGGCGAACTGATGGCTATGATAGACAAATTAGGAACACTGAGGAACATGAGCTCTGTTATGACATGGGATAATAATCCTGACCATAACAATTTTACTTCTTAAGAAATGTAATTTTCCCCAGGGAGATTTTCCTGATCCTTTCCTGTCTCTCCCAAGAAGTCAAGTCATACTGTGAGATACTCATGTAGTACCATGGAACTCTCTCTTAAATATACATCCTTGAGCTCCCTCCTGGAAATTCTTTGATTAGACACTGGCATACCCACCGGACTATCAAATCTGTGAGAGCATGAACCCATGTCTGGCTTGGCTAATAACTGTTTTCCAATGCCTATCACAATGCCTAGCACACAATCAGCATTCTGTAAAAAAAATAAATTGTACTGTATGTTCTTTAAGCATACATCTTGAGGAGTTTTATAAAGGACTAAAGTTAGTGTTATATTTGTACTAATGAATGAGATATCTCTTCTTATATTTGTGTATGCACATTCTATAAATGCAGGATTCCTGTCTCACACATGTAAAAATATATTTTCTATGAGCGACAGCCTTCTTTCATTATAGTAGGCTCTCTCTTTTACTATGGTTTCCCCCTCAACTACTAAAAATAGCAAATAAGTATATCTCTTGCTCTCATTGCCCTCCCTCCATGCAGCTGAGCCCTCTCTTTATCTGACATTTTCACTAACGGCTCATACTCTCTGAAGTAACCCATTGTTTGAAGTTGATCCTAGCTCACTGATTCTCACCATTATAAACATCAGAGAGGAGGGAGTGGGGACTGAAGGGAGAGGGAAAAAGGGGGAGAAGCCACATACCTCAGAAACGTGCTCCAGAAAGATCATCTCTGCAGGAAACAAGACAAAACAGAGATTTGTATTTCTTCACTGTGGCCAAAAATGCCCACTCAAAGACTAGTGTTGGCTGGAACAAACATGCTTCTGTCACGTGTGCTAGAGTTTAATTCTGTTCTGTATTGACCTACAAGTTACATTAATAGGTATAGATTTTGCTGTTTTAAACCAATATAATTTACAATACATTTCATCTGACACGCAGTGGACATATATGACAAGTAGATTGTTTATGCAAATAAATAATGTTTTTTCTCTTTCTATCACTTCTTTGATGTCTATAATTGTCACCAATGTCCAAAATATTTATTGACTCTAAGAGAACCAATTAATGTGCATATTATCACATCTTCATTTTGTGCCACCAATAGTTGTAGTTCCCTAGTTCTGAAATGCTCTTCCTTGTGACCCAGATCTAAGGACCCTGCATCTGCTCAAGTCCTCCCACCACACTCATTTTCTTGCATATGACTCCCCAAGAGTCTCAGGCAAAGCATAAATGGTGACAGCCCAGTGTTTCTGTAGCAGGAGGGTGAGAAAGGAAAAGGCCCTTGGAGGGGTCTGGGAATCTCGATGGTGCTGTCCGCAGCTTATGTGAGAGCATAACATATACATGCCAAGCTGCAAGGGTGAAGGTGAAATTCGGACTCACATACAGGGGCACAGAACAGGACAGATGGCGCAGAAACAGTGAGCTTTGGAGCCTCGACTGTTTGAGACCTAGGAGAGAGGGAAGGGAAGGAGGGAGTAGGAAAGGATGAGAGTGAGGAACTAACCCAGTTTCTGTACAGCACCTTCACTTCAGGACTCCCAAACATCCAAATCAGTTTTACTTTGAAATTGCTAAACCACGTTTGCCTTCAGGACTCTAGGATTCTTCATTTTTATGGTTTTATTATTTGTAGTATTTGAGTCACGAAAGAGTATATGTAACTTGTGTAAGCTGTGTCACATACTGATAACATAAATGCTTGTGGGCATAAAGTTCATACTCAGTGGTCGGCCTTATATCTCAGTTTCCCTTGACATTTCACAATTATCTGAGATTGCTTTTATAGAGCACAGGCTTTCATGCTAGACATGGAAAAGAAGGTTAGAATGCAGCTACCAGGAGAGTTGACGCATTGGTATAAGTGAGCTTCAGGCAAAGCATAAATGGTGACAGCTCAGTGTTTTTGTACAGGAGGGTGAGAAAAGTAAAGACCCTTGGAGGGATGGAAGTACAGAAGGTTCATCCCTGATGAGGAGGAGGAAGAAAGGGGGCTCGGATATTCTAAAAGCGATGCCTCAAGATTTACAAAGATTTTTTCCCTCACATATGTGCCACTTATTTCTATCTATTCAAGGACAAATGAAAATTGTAGACAGAGGTACTCCAAATCCTCTATTGTCACAAGTGAGCAAATACAGAGCCTTATAGAAACTATTTCCAAGATGATAATGTTTATATTGGTAATATTTATAATTTACTGAGTGCATATAAAGTGTATTGTACTCAACTCTAGGGCCACAGCTCTGAGAAAAGCTGAGATTTAGAACTCAAGCACCCTATGGTCTAGTAGGGAGACTGACAAGAAATCAGTCTGAAAACTGTGATTCTTATTCCAGTTTGATTCACACTTTCTCAACATTCTGTAGTCTCTTCAAAATTAAAATCAAATGCTTATCTTGTTTGGTGATTTATTTAATGGCTACCTCTACTGACATATTGTTAGTTGCAAGAGACAAAACTGAGTCCATCTTGCTGGCTGTTCTACACTGGTACCTTATCCTGGCAGGCCTACTTAATAAATAATCACTAAATATATGGGCGAGTAAATGAATGAATGCTAGAAGAAAGGTAAATATGGAATGCTGAGGGACTATTAACTTTATCTTGGAAGTCAGGGAGGCTTTGGAGAAGGAGTGCTATTTAAACTGAAACCTACAGGGATAATGATGTTTAGCTAGGTAAAGACAGGGCAACTCTTTCAAGGGCCTGGAGGCGGAACTGCTTGGTACATCCCAGGGAACAGGGAACTGCATGCCTGGAGCTCAGAGATGCTGCTGTCGACGGGCCTTTGTGCACATTAGAAAACATTGTCATCTCAAGGTGAATAAATTGCAGAAGGGTGCCCCTCTCCAGACTGACCAATTAGAAAAGAGACTTTTCTTCCAGGGTGATTTAGTCTCTCCACTGTGCACTGTATTCCCTCTTGTCCGAGAGCCACATGCACCGCCACATCCAGTGGCCCTGGGGTAGGAGAGGAGGATGCCAAGGGTTGAGCTAGATGTGTAAGCAGGAACAGATGCACAAATAGCTTTTATGTCCCTCCAAGGAGTTTGAACTTCATTCTATGGGTAATGATGAACTTTTGGAGAATTTTAACCCAGAAATTTAACCTCTGACTGAAGTTTATTCAACAGACATTTCTTGAGCTCCTGTTTTTGTGAGGGGCAGGGTGTGATACGGTACCTGCCCTGATAGAACCTACAGTGTAGTGGTGAGAGAATGGGCTGGGAGGAAATCAAGAGGCAGGAAGAACCAAAGCCTCTTGAACTAGAGAAAGAACTTTCTAAACCACCCTGTGAGGCAGACATGGTAACCTCGATTTTATAGATGAGAAAACTGTAGGTAAGGCAGGATAAGTAACTTATTTGAGACCAAACAGTTTCAAACTTATAACTGTGCGATGCTAAATCACACATCTGCATCACAGAGAAAAGAGCAAAATGCTGAATAATATGTCCTTACATAAAATTGGAGTGTGAATATGAAAAAGATGACAAATCACTAATTTCATACATATACACAAACACACACTCTTCTTCCTCAACCTCCCACCCTAATACATACACTAGTGAAATCAAACCACACTTTCCAGAAAATGCAGTCTGGAAAATATTGGTCAGACTATAGCCAGTGGCCTAGCTTTAATCCATACATGGGCTTATTCAGACTGGGTAATTCCTAGAGAAGGTGTTCTACAATTACAGACCTTGCCTCTCAGCATGGCTTCTTGAAAATGGGTGCTAATCATAGGGTCTCATGGCTGTAAAAAAAGTGTGAGTGCTTGATTTGTAACTCTCAAATTTGGTGTAGCAATTTTGTTAATTAATGTCGGTTCTCTCTTCTTTTCTTGACACTCTCTAGGAGTGAAACCCATCTTCCCAAGTTGCATCACCCTGGTCAATAAACTCCTCCACTGTGTTCAGAGCCAATCTCATTTGCTTTAGTGTAAGAGCATCTTTCCCTTCTTTGGTCCTCTGTTGGAATGGGATTAGCAAAGCTCAACACATGTCTCTTCTGCAAACCCAACAAACTCCAATTCCTTCAACACTTCATCCTAGGATTTATTTTCTCTTTTTATAAAATATTTATTTCTCTTCTCCTTTTCAGTTTCCTTTCTCTAAAAAAATTAGAAATATGCACTTGGGGAAACAAAAGTTACCGATAGTTGCAGTTGATTCTCATTATTAGAAGTGGTTATGTGCTATAAAGTTGCTGAGAACATTGAATTAGCAAATATGGAACCATTTTTCCTGGAGGAAATAAAGGTTAGGATCCTGTGAGCCTCTGCTCACATTTTCATCAATCAATCAGTACCTAACCTTGCTTTATATATGTTTCTATTGAAAGACACTGTATGTACTATGTGATGTAACTTCATTAACATTGAACTCATGGCCAACAGCACTATAACTCATGTGTAACAGAATGAGTGGAACACACACATTTTCTCCACGAGGCACATCACAACCTTCTCGTACTTAGGAACACTGGAGAGTGCTTCAGCACTATGTTCAAGGACCATTTTAAATTCTCCCCCTTCCTCCAAAAAAAGCACAGAAATGTGAAGAATATGGCACTAAAAAAATAACAGAAAGGACACTTTATATAGTATGAGAGCTGAAACAAGAAAGCGGAGTATTGTCTTGTCCAGCTGGGAACACGAGCTTTAATAACTTATATTTTCCTCTGCCCTCCACATGTTCCTAAATCACTGTGAAAGCACTGGAAGTATTGATTTGGGGGTGGAAATAAATTTTACCAAGTAGGCAGATTTACCTGTATTTGCTTCTCTATGAAGTAACGGGTGCCTGTTGCAGATAGTAGAAAAAAATGGTGAGAGGAAGGAACTGGGAGTTTTTTGGAGACCCAGGAGATTTTTGAAAATGATTCGTAAAAGATACAGTACCAGAACAGTAGCTAATTGACTTAAGGCAGAGAAATATAATTTCTTGCATCTCCAGCAATCTATCTGTAGCTCTCCTAGTGTGAAAAACAGCTTACCATAATATGCAAGCTCTGTCACCATGTATATGTAATTAATTTTAATAAAAAATAGATATATAGCTGGACAACAAATCATGAGATTTACTAGCCCAGAAGCTACTGTGAACTTTGAGCTATTAAACTCTGGCCCTCCTGCCTCCACAGCAGCATCAACTTCCTGTGGGGCGAGTGAGTGAACATCAGCATGGCTGACACACAGAGGGAAGGGTGCAAGGGCTCTTGTGAGCCATATTCTTGGCTTGGCATTTTAATTTTAAAGATCAATGATCCATCAAAACTCCAATTCAATGAATCAAAAGTCAAATCCATATATAACAGGAATAGATAACATCATCGATTTAAAAGAATAAACAAATGGCAAACCGATGGAAAAATCATGTAGTAAAATCCATCTGAACATGTACTTCTTGTTGTTGCCATACACATTTGCTGCTCAAGTTTGACTGTGAAAAATGAATTTTTTTTTCTACTAGAACTAAATTATAATTTGACTTTTAGATTCTTTTAGGGTTGTCCTCTGAACAGAAGCAAAATGAAAATATTTTAGTAGCTCGTTAGACAACCATTGCAAAAGAAAACACATGGTTATCTGCAAAGTTATAGGCTAAAGCTATAAATTTAACTTACTAAACAGAAAGGGAATAGGTGAAATTCGAAGGCACTGTAATCTGTAACCCTGATCTTGTTTTCTTGGAATAATATTCTTGTCTGTTTTATTCCTTTAATTTTTACTCAGAGATATCATTCAAAATACACATCAATGGTAATTCCTTCTTTTTGGTAAGCTTTTATCTCTGGTGTAAGTCTGATGTATTCAGTGATGAATTTAGATTCGAACAAGTTTTTAAAAAAATCTATAGGCTAAAAACCATTAAATACTTTCTAGCATTTGGATTAAATAAAAGAAGGTGTAAAATGTTGACATTTTTCCCCAAGAGATAGCAGTTCTCTAAATTTTTATATAATCTTTTGGAATATAATATCTATTATATATTAATTATTTGTATTATGATTATAAATACCTGTGTGTGTATGTATGTGTGTGTGTGTGTGTGTGTGTGTGTGTGTGTGTAACTTCTAGGAACATGATCATAATCTCTACCAATACCTATATCTGACCATATAGATCACCATACGGAAATGTGTTCATATTTTTAGTGATTTTATTTTTTTCAGCAGACAATAAAATGTCCAGAATCAAATAAATAAAGATCATGTGATTCCCAAACAATATGACCAGAGTGCTCATAAAATTCAAAGCTGAGTCAGATCATTTTAAAAGGACAAATGCAGAGCTCCTTCAAATTCAGTAATTTGTGGAATGTAGCAATCTTGCTTTGTATTTTCTGTGAGCCAAGCAGCCTGATGCTGTCAGGCTCATCTTTCATCCCCTCTGCCTTCTGCCAGGTATTCGTGTCTTCATTATTAGAAGAAAAATTTATGAATTTCTTAATTAAAATTAAATTCAGTCTATTAAAATCACATTGATCTTAATTGATTTTAAATGATTCTTCCACTCAAAATATTAATAGACAAGAAAAATGCTGTAAGATATGAACTAGTGGTATGGTTTATTGATTGTAGCTATTGTGACTCGTTATTTCAGTTATTTTATAATGAAAGGTTATTGGGTGCAGCCTTAAGAGCAATAAGAAAATCAACAGAATGTTCTCGGAATGACTGCTGGCAAACTTTCTTTTATTTTTCCCTGTTCTTATTAGTAGAATAAGGGGGCAGTTCACTTTCAGAAGGATTAAAAGGTCAAAGAACTTGGTGAAGGAAAGTCTACACAAGACTTTAGAAAGCTGTTATCTGAGGATCAGCTAGAAAAGAATCTTGGAGTTAATCCTTTGTCTGGATCTAAAGAAAACCCTTTACCCTCCTCTTTCCCCTTTACAAAGGCCATTTCCCAAATAAAAACAAAACAAAAACAAAAGCAAAACCCTCTCACTTTGCTTCCATGTGTTAGCCCAAGTTTACAGGATCTGCCTCTCCAGGTCTCTCCCTTTTTCTCAGTACTTTCTCAGTCTCCAAGCCTAGCCCTTCGTAGTTCTGTCCTCTTCCTGCCTTTCTCTGACTTCTTACTGTCTTTGCTTGGTTTTATCTGGAATTTCTCCTAAAGCCCTCCTCGTCTCCACACAGACCCAAACCTTAGCTGATGCAGAATCTTTTTGAGGGAAAAAATGAGACCGACTTACAGAAAACTGGTATTAGAGAGGAACTTAGAAATCAACTGGTTTACCTGTATTCTTTCCCCATACTCTTATAGGTGAACAAAATTCATAGAATAGCCCAAAGTCACACAGCCAGGTGGCGACTGAGCCAGGACTTGGGACTCAGGACTGCTAATTCTACATTGCTTCTCAATAATGGCTGCAAATTGATTGCATATTTGTTTAGACAGTCTAAGCTGCTCTATTAATCTCAAGTAGTTAATCCAATGGGCAAGCTCGCTCTTGTTCAGAGAGGGGGTGGAAATTTTGCTTTACACTCAGAGCCTCATGATGTGTACTCATGGCCCAAGGCTTTAGTCACTGCACTATGAGGGGGAAGCAGACTTTTCATACCTCAGGGCCGTTTTCACAAGGACACCTTCCTTCTCTTCCTCATCACTGAACTCTGTGAACCATTGCTTACTAGGAGACTGAATAACACAGAAATTGGGGGAAATCACACAGTATGTGTGTGGGTTTGACAGGAGTTTACATAATGCTATAGAAAAAGGAACCAAATAAATTTTCCAGCTTTGCCAGGGCTCTCTCCACCTCCCTCACAGTCAGAAAGCAGAACAGGGGGGACCGGATGCTCCATATATGGCTTGTGCTCCCTCATCATTAGTTATAGAAGGCAGGAGCCCATCTGGATATTTGTATTAGGGTTAGGAAGTTGGTACTTGATAATAATGGTGAATGCACTTTGCTGTTCACTTCTTGTGGTTGGAAAAGCCTCCTAATATCAAACTTAAGAATAAAGCACCACCTTGTGGTCTGATGCATTTATTAACATGGCAAAATTTGAGAGCTAAAACTAGAAATGCTCCCTCAGCTGGCAGCAGAGAAGCCATGATCTGAAAATTGACTCCAGAGTGGCTGAATGGAAGCAAGGACCCGCGAGGGTCCTGCCACCTCTTGAGGTTCTTGGGTCAGTTAACAATGACATCATCTTTTATAGAGTGAGTCTCATGTTTCTGAAAAAATGCTGTTCACATATAGTAACCAATTTAATCCATTCAAAACCACAGGGAGATGGGTATTATTATTTCGAGTCTGTAAATGAGGAAACTGAGGCTGAAGGCATGAGTAGTCTGACCACAGGTAAGTGGAGAGAGCTTGGATTGCAAGTCAAGTCCTTCTGAAGGAAAGTTTCTGCTCTCAACAACTGCTTTGCTGATCCTCAAGGTCAAGACCAAGACCTAGACCAGGGTCCACTTCAAACTCTCCTACGTGACTGTGGCTCTGGGCTCTAAACAAAATCGGAAGCAGCTAGAATCTTACCTGAAGTTCACTCAGGGTGCTGGAAGTAACCCATTCTCCGGGGTTGCCCTGGACAGGAAGGTCTGTACTCAGATGTGAGAAATTTACTGGTCCCCCACACCTCCCGCCCCTCCCCCCGCCCCTGCTTCTGAGATGGCCAGAGGTGAGAAAGTCATTTTGGCTTTTGAGGGTGGGCCAGAGAGCAACTGAACAAGTGACCAAACCTTAAGTCGTTTCATGAAGAAACAAAACCAGGAAGAGATATTTGACAAATATTCACTTGTACAATTGTAGTGCTTTCCTGAGCCATAATATTTTATTTTCCTTAAAAAGTAGTACTTTTATCATGTAGTTTGTTTTAAAAGGAGGGTTGGAGTATCTGTTTCGCTGTTAGATAAGGTAATAATATGAGTAAAATACTATTAGAAAGTAGACCTTGCCTGGTCTTGTTCCAGTGACATTGTGAACATCCTTAGGCAAGTCACTTTGTCTCTGGGTCTCAATTTTCTCATTTGTGGAATAGGAGGTTGGACTTCACTAAAAAGTAGATGGTTCTGAAATAGTGTATAATGCAACTGCATGGAAAATATGAGTTGAAAACCTCAGCTTTCTCTATTTCCTTAGAAAGTCTGTCTTACCAGTGCTTCCTTCCTATTCTCAACTGAAGCTGCAGCTAATTTTGCTGACACGACGACTCACACCCAGTGATGTTCAACAATATTCTCTAATGACAACGATATGAAGGGATATATGCTTCTTTGTTTTTCCAAAGAAGATAAATTTACACAGTTCATGACTTTCTAGCACCTTTCCGTCCACCAAAAAGAAACACAAAAAGTATTTTAAAGTACTATAAAAAGAGGAAGCAGTACTATGAATTTTTTGCCCTTGGATAGCTAGTATGTGACTCTAAGGCATTGCCTGTTGGTTTCAAAACCTCTCCCATTCCATTTTCTTCTTGTGCTCTCATGCTCAATATTTTACTCTGGATCTGTATTTGCTGAACTGTTCTTTTAACAATCTATACTAGAGTAGGCTCTAGAACACAGCTGTTCAATAGAACTGTCCACGATGTTGAAAATGTTATTTGTGCTCTGAAACATTGTAGTCAATAGCCATAAGTGATTACTGAACATTTGAAATGTGACTAGTAATATGGATGGAATAAATATTTAACTTTACTTAACTTTTATTAATTTAGATTTAATTTGAGTCACTACATGTGACACAGTACCACATTGGACAGTACAGCTCTATAACATTTTTATAACAACGATTTTTGTTGCAGACATATGGTTTCTTTAGGACACCATGCATGTATCATAACAGAGCTATCTTTAGTACTGGCTTTACAAGAAGACTTTTAAAAGACTGTTTCTCTATGTTGTTTTTCTTGAAAACAGGATTTCATAAAAATAATGGTATATCAGTCTTTGAGAAATATATTCTATCTTTGAGATAACTGAATGTTTTCTTAATTTCATACTAAATGGAGAGAGAAACTTTTTGTTTGATTGAATGGGAGTAGAACTTATTTATTCCTTGGTTATAAGTAGAAAGAAAATGATTTCTCACTCTAGATTTGTCCACTCAATAATAGGATAAATTTTAATGTAATCTTAGAATGTCTTCTAGTTGATGAGTATTTTTGATGTTAAACGTTTAATAGTATAAATAACTTCTGTACTTAAAAGTAGGACTTAGTGTATAAGTGTATTCTTCCTAAGATATTTAATATGGGTGGTGAAATTAGAAAAAAAAAAGAGCAACTGGTAAAACTCTAAATGCTTAATTATATAATATCTATCTTGAATAAGCTCAAGTTACATTCCAAGTATATTTCTAATTAATTAGCCCAGCATTTCTTAACTGGAACAAAGATTGAGTAACATTATCCTGATGTATCTCAAAATAAAGCCTTTGATCCTCATAGAATATAAAGACGTTTTCAAATAGGTGACTACTGAGAAAATGATAGCCTAGAGTAGAAGAGAAGATCAAAATGCACTGTAAACAATTTTAATAAATGTACCGATGCTTCCATGAGAAAGCATATTGATGTGTTTCAGAATTTGTGAGTGACACTCTGTAAACAAAAGATTCTGTTTCATCTGGAATGAAGGAGTGATACCCCTAGTGTCTTTTCTCATCTGCTATGGGATTGAGGTTTATAAAATGAGGCCATATGATGGCTCGCTATTTGGGCCCGTCCTTACTTTATGATGATGATATACAGACAGCTTTATTCAGGGAGACCAGAGCTCTATGTGAAGAATTATTCATACATTTTCACCCTTGCTGAAAATTACCTCAACTCCAGTAAGTGACTTAAAGCCCCAAAACTGCATTTCTTGAGGAGTATTTCTCAGACACTCAAGGGCAAATAAATGGAAATCAACCTCAGGTCCTTAAAATAAGCCAGATTTCTGCAGAGAAACAAATTAAGTTCATGCTTCTATTTCTTTGTAATTTGGTTTTCAGGGGAGTCTGTACTTGAGAGGATGTAGAAGTTTTGTTGGTGTATAAAGGTGCATTTATGCCATGGTAAAAGCAGTCCATACCTCAGTGGGGTCACTTCTCAAGGCCTGTGTCATATGGCCCACATAAAGGAAATGGAGGCCCCTCCCTGTCCACTCCACTCCCATCAAGTGACTCTAGCACCGAAAACCATGAAATATTCAGCACCATAGGACAGAAAGTGCTGTAGACTGAGTGACCCTCAGAACCATGAGGAAGTTGGTCTAAAGCATTCGTCAGAGAGGCACCAGAGAATATGCGTAGAGAGAAACCCTTCTTCAGGCGTAACCAATACAATCCTCAGGTTGCCAAGTCTCCTCATTAGAGGAAACCAGATCTCCTGGGAACTGTGTTTGACGTAAACTGTGGTTGGAGCATGAATAGCTCTTGCAGAGAGAGAGTGAGCATCTTCCATTTAATCAGTCTACAAGCCTTGATATGAAGAAATCACTATTATAAATATAGTAGTGAAATCAAAAAGGAAAATGAAAGACACAATCCCAGCAAGAGTTGCAAAGAGGCACGTCTTTTAGTTCCACGTGATTAAAAGTTTCCCAATTCCCTAATGAAGATGAATTAAAAACTACGTGAGAACCATTCTCTGTATCATTTGTAGGTTAATATATACAGTACTGAGGTCAATTGTTTGAAAACTGCTTGTATCATTTGAGTGAGTTTAATAATTCCCAGAGTTTGATCTTCTAGTAGTTTATATAAAATTCCAACTCTTAGAAACTACTTCAGTATAAATTAGTCAGATGCATGAGAAGATTTGTGTTTTGCTTATTATTGTAATACCCAGTCCCTAGCACATGGCAGGCCTCATTGTGTGTTGGCTGAAAAACCACAGTCAACCATAGCTGTTACAATTCTGGGCCCAGAACAGGCAAATGAAGTAATCAGCATCTCTTTCAGAATGTTGCCTCAATACTGCTTGTTCCTCTCTTGCCGTGGTATACTTTACAATCCCTATAGAAAAAAATTTTTTTTTCTCTCTAAATTCACCCAAGATTATACATTGTAAGTATAGTAAGGTTGCTAGTTATTCCCGAGTGTTTATGTTCCCCTTCTTTCTTAACAATAAAGTCACCGAATGCTAGTGGATCTATGGCCACCTCCAGAAAAAACTACATGTTTTTGGCACACCCTTGCAGCTGGACGTGGCCAGGTGACTAAGCTTTGGTTAATGGATATAAACAGAAGGCATGTACAGCTCCCAGGATGTGTGGTAAGGGGTAGGGGCCAGTCCTTCTCCTACCTTTTTCCTCCTTCCTGCTGGTGATATCCTTAATATGATGGCTTAAGCTAGAGCAGCCATCCTGCACTGCAAGGTAGAAACTCTCTATTGAAAATGGATGGAGGAAACATAATAAAAGGAGCCTAGGTTGAGAGAGTATTTGGTGGGGTATAGAGGTTATAAAGTAAAATAAAACAAAGATATCAGGCATAAAGCTATGTTCAGACAGGATCTTTGCAGTTGCTTACAAGTGGCATTGATTGAATTCAAATAGGCTAGAGCCCATTAAGTTTGGTACTAACAAAGAGACCATAACCTGGCCTGTAAAGGCCTTTGACAATTCAAAACCTAGGGGATTCCACTCCCGCAGCTAGCACCAACAGGAAGGCTGTGAAAGCTGTGAAGGCTTCAAGAAGCACATCTTCTTTCAAGTATCATGGACAAGAAAACATTTCCCAAGGAGGAGAGCCAGAGCCCACAGATGACAGTGGAAAGGGGAGTCCTTCCTAGTAAGCAGAATGAGGGTCCACCAGAAGGCGGGACATTGTTTCTTTTTTTGCCCAGGGAGAACCGATCATTTTTAGGGATAACTGACCATTGTGTGATTGTTACCCCTTTTTTCTCCTGAACAGGACAAATGTGCGCTTGTTGTTTAACTTGTTCTTATTGCACTGTCAGGTGTGTTGTATCACATAACTCCAATGATTTTTAAGCCTAGAGCATGAACAGCCACACCCAGACCTGATGAAGACCACTAAGTATTATGTGAAAATCCCGGACTTAGATTCATGAAGCCGACGGAATTTTAGGATTTTTTTCCTCTGCGGGAGGAGAGTTGAGTGAGTTTTAAATATAGAAATATAAGAGTACACAGAGATATTTGGATGGACAAAGGGAGACCTAATTGCCCTCCAACATCTATTTACCCCTTTCTTCCTCCGTGAAAAAACTAAGGGCTATAAATAGCAGTGGTGTGCACGATTTCTAAGAAGTATAACTAAAGGAAATAACATGGCCTTATCCTAACTCCTTTTTTGTATCCTGCTGCCTGGAATGCACATGTGATGGCTGGTGTCGGGCCCTGTTGTGTGCTGAGAATAATGGAATGCCAAGGTGGAAAGCATGGGGCGCCTTGATCGTGACGGAGTCATGACTCCAGTCCCAACTCAGCTATGTTCGGATGAGTGATGATACAAATTTCCATCAAATTTACAGCCACTTTAATTTGAGTTTTCAGTTACTTCCATTTGAACCTGACCCTAACTGCACTAGGAAAATATTTTTACTATGGAAAACTGAGAAAATAAATTTGTAAGCAAATTTGTAAGAAATCATGGTGAGAGAGACGGCTCAGGAGAGGAAGAGAGGGAGGCATTGGCACAGTAAGGTTTCTGTAGGCTAGCACTTATGTTATAAAAATTAGTTGCAAAAAAAAATTTACGATCCTACATTTTTCTCTGATGAGATTGCCCACTGCTCTATGATAAGCGAAATATCAATATAATTGCTCACCTGTTTCACTTCTTCAGAAACTAAATTTAGTTTAGAATTGAAACCAGGGTTTTCTCTTCTCTTACTCATAAGGTATTCACATGAGCAACACTTTTTGAAGACTCAATCATTGTTTCCAGTCTCATGTTTTCCCTAGAAACAACTTTATCTTACACAACTCCTGCAAATTTGCATACATGCCAGAAACAAATTTTAAGAAAATAAACCAAGGGAAGCAAGGGTGTGACAGTGGAAATTTCTCCTGAAACTGTCAAGTGTACATTGTGTGGCTTGTTTCTATCTTTAGTGTTTTTCCATAAAAGGCTTGAGAGGGGAAGTTAAACCACAACCCCATTAGGTAACAGGTTATGCTTTCATATAATTTATCTGGAATGAGAAGGTAAAGATTCAGCTTTGAAATATTTTTCTCAATGACATATTCCTTTTTGCTGCTGAGCTGTTCTTGAAACGTCAGGTGAGGCACAGGAAGAAGCCTGGAATCCCTCATTCATTCTATACCGAGGGCTTTCTGGAAGTGTGTACTCATTAGGGATATTAAAAGTGTTGCTCAATAGATAGCGTAATTTTACAACCAGTCCTCACAAGGCTGGTTTCCAATCCAGGGAATGGAAATGGTTATGCAGATGGGTGGTGAGGAGCTTTGACTTAACCCAGACCCAGACTGAGTCCTGAGTCTGCTGCCAACTAGAGTGGACTGGAAGATGGCGTAGTAAATAGTTAAGAGTGTGAACTCTGAAGCCAAATTGCCTTGGTTCTACTTCTGCCTCCGCTACTTCTTTACTGTGTAGCTTGGAGCATGTTATTTTACCTCTCTGTGCCTCAGTCATTTTTGTCTATAAAATGGGGATTTATATGCTTCTACCTAATAGGGTTATTGGGAGAGACACATGAAAATAAGTGCGGTGTAAAGTGTGTTCCATGACATATGGCACATGGTAAGTACTAAACTATAGGTTTTTTTCTTTTTCTTTTTAATGGAGTTAACGAGGTACCAGTTAAACAATGTAATGAGGCAGATTCAGTTTTGAGTCGCAATCTGCTATTCACTAGCTGGTAGACCTTGGATCTCTGCTCACCCCACCAGACCATTTTGGCTGTATCTTCCTCTTGCTGTCCATGCTTTGACCACACTGATTTTCTTTCAGTTTCTCTTGCTCTCTTCATAGCCCATATAGAGTATTTCCTCTGGTTGGAATGGCCTTTATTAACTATTATCATCAAAAGTCACCTACTTGGGAAGGCTCTTTTTGTCTTCTCAGAACAAATTCAGTTCCTGTTGTATCTCTCAGAAAACTCTGTACCTCTCCTCCAGAGCACTTGCCATAATTATAGTGAAGCATTCATTTGCTTAATTATTGTTAGCTTTGTTGAGAGGCTATGAACTCTGAAAAGGGTACAAGAAACTTTGACTGTCAATCCAATGTCTGTACTGGTGTCTGGCTCAGCGTAGACACTCAATCAATATCTGATGAATACATAAATAAATAAAATGAGTGTGAGAATAAGTTCATTTTCTCTTGGTTTTATAAACTATGAGCTCCTTAAAGGCCAACCATATTTTACTTATCTTTGTACCCCAAGAGCCTAACACAGTGCTGGCTATTAGTAGGAACTCAATATATTAGTTATTCAACATATTTGTGAATGAGTAAATTGTATGACAGTGATTCAAGTCCAGTTCACTAAAATGTAACATTCTGGCTTGAAAATACATATTACTATTTCCTTAGATAGGATTTATTGAATATAACCTTGTCTATATGAAGATCTTTTATCTCTTGATTTACTTACTTGTGATAGAAAATTCCTTTTTATGTCAGGAATATCTCAATAAAAAGTTAAAATTTGCAGACGGTGATTACGAAAGCTTTTGCTCTTAGAATCCCTTTTTACCTTAAAAATTATTGAGGATTCCAAGAAGATTGTGTTTATGTGGGTTATATTTAACATAGGAAATAAAACAGAAGAATATTGAAAATATTTATTTATTTGTTTAAAATGATGAGAAACTCAATATATAATCATAAAATAACTAATTTTTAGAAAATTAAAACTAAAAAATATTTAAAGCATTTATTTGTTTAAAATAACAATGGTTGATACATGTTAGCAAAAATAACTAATTTTAATAAAATTATATTTTCCTAATGGACCTTTTGTCCAAGGACAATTTTGCTATATAGTGCATTGATCATTTGAAAAAAGATTGATTCATTGAGTGACTATTTGACCTTCCAAATATTGGCCATACAATATTTTAAAAGTCCCATTTGTTAATATCATTGATCTCATTAGAAGGGACTTTAAGCATTGCAAGGCTGTCAGGTTTACATTAACAGATACAAGATTTCCAAAATTCTAAGTTTTGCTTAAAGGTTCATATTTTATCTTTGGCAGCAAATAATGTCTGTCATTTTGCTTTAAGTAACAAGCTCTCTTTATTCATTCTCAAGAAAACGTCTGTCAAACAGCCAGGTCCAGATAACAATAGTTTGTTGTCAGTTGTCTTTCAAAGAAAAATGGTGTTTCATGAAAAAATAAGCTATTTCAGCTTACAACTCAAACAATCATGTATGTTTTAGAGTAGAATGTTGAAGTGCTTTATACATTCTTCCTATTTCATCACATAGAATATTGAAAAGACATCTGGTTGAGAATTAAGATTAACTAAAATTAATCATGTTTTTCTGTTTTATTGAGGTGCAGGGGAACAAAATTTTGTACCCTCAAAATGTGTCTCTTTGGCATGAGGATTTTTATTTTATTTTATTTTATTTTATTTTATTTTATTTTATTTTATTATTTTATTTTTTGAGGATTATTTTAGGCTGATTATTTCTAGGAAACAGAAGACATAAGAAGAATCTTTGACCTTCCCCCTAACTGCCTGAAAGAATTTAGATAGAGGATCTTCTCCCAGAAGGGAGCTATCATCATAGATAATTATAGTATAATATGAACTAGGTGAGGTAGACAGGGAGGAGCCTAGTAAAATCTGTTTGTTAAAATTACTCTCTGTGTCCCATTGTTTTTATGTGGCCTTACAAGCATTTGTTTACCAAACATTTATTCTTTTTATTCTTCCTGTGAATTGCTTTCTTTCCCTTTGAAGTCCCAAACCCTACTCTCTTCTCCTTAGTCCAGAATGACATATATATCTCATTTTGCCTGTCCTTGGAATCTTTCATCTTTATGTGGATTCCCTGTGTGTACAAAATTAAACTTAATTTTCTTCTGTTAATCTGTTTCATGTCAATTTAATTCTTAAATCAGCCAGAAGAACCTAGAAGGGTGGAGGAGAAATTTTTCTCCAAGTATGTGCTGATAAAGAACCCAGAGACTGCTGGTGGTGCAGTCTAGAGCCCTTGCCTCCACTGGTCCTAAGACAGCAGCTGTTTTACCTACTTCCGCTTTTTCACAATTAATGTAAATGTCAACGCAGTGAATAAGGCAAATAACATCTTAGAATTATTAAAATAATTCTGATTTCACGGACCCATCAAAAAGATTTCAGGGAATCCAGGGGGCAATGGACCACACTTTGAGAATCACTGTGGTAGAGTATTCTAATATTAAGTTAAGGCTCATTGACATCACATGAATGAAATTTACAACAATCTGGTCTTTTAATTAGGCATCTTCTCTGTGCTCTCAACCCTATCAGGAACAAATAAATCAAAAGCAAAAGTGTTACAAAAGTTTATGACGACTGGAGTTTAAATCAACGTACAACAAATAATTTACCAATAATTATTAATATAAAATAGAAATCTCAAAATGTCTTTTGAAAATTTTCTACCCCCGAAAACACTTAAGAATGTAAGAAGTGGCAATATAAAAACAAGGAATAACTACAAAATGTCCTTTGAATGCACTTTGAGCACCTTTCCCCCTAAACATTTATCAGGTATTGTTTGAACTTTACAATATCACATCACATGTCTGTGATATGATTACACAAGACTTGATGTCATCTTCATTTTACAGATACAGAATCTGAGAATATGAAACTCATCCAGAATCTGAGAATATGAAACTCACCCAGAGCAAATTGGGGATTGAATTAGGGGAGTTCTGCTGATTCACATTTCAATGCCTTTTCCTTTTCACCACCTTGAATCACTTGGTCTGTCCGGGCTCGGCAAACATATTTCACTTTAATAAAAAGAAAAGATTGCAATGAAATCCCTTTGGTGAAGTTTGGAATCCCTAAGGTGGAGTTTGCAAAATAACTAAAAACCTGCAGGAAAAGTGTGACTCCCACGAGAGTTTTTCAGGTTCCATTTCTGGTGGTAGATGGAAACCTATAGAAAGGGAGACATTTTCTTAGCCTGGGCTAAATCGCTTGCTAAATTTGGAGTTCCAGATTCACAGAAACACCCTCAGATGATGGGGCTTTCCACCTTTGATGTCCTGGAGGTGCTAATTCTGGAAGTACAGATACATTTTTTCCTTCCCTTTTGGAACGAGGTGGGAAACTTGGCTAAAGAGTCGGTTGCCATTGACCTGTTCTGAGTGACTAAGGATTTTATTTGGAGATTTAGGCAGAACATGTTGAAGGGGAAGAGGATGTGGGTGGGAAGCTGTGATGAGTGAAAGAGAGGGGAAATGTGAGCTTCTGGTCTTGTAGCAGAAGCAGTTTTAAAACATCATGTTCCTATTTACTAGCCTGTTACAGGTAACAGAATCTTCTCTATGTGTCACCAGTGAGTAATTGCCATAACAATGCTGTATTTATGTGACCCATATTTTACCTCCCAAGGGCAGAGGAAGATCCTTAAGGAAACACAAAGATCTCCAATTGTGTCTAGAGAAGAGCAAATGTTCTCCCTCCTCTTCCATGTCATTGGGCCCTTTCCTCTTGAAAATACTCATCTTTTTCTTGTTATTTCCACTGTGCCCTCTACTCTTTACATTCTAGTGCAGGATTGAAATGGAAGGTAGAGGTGAAGTGTTTCTGTATGGAGCGTACCTGACCTAAGCCACCTGATGAGCAGGGCAACATCTGAGATTGCATCTCAGGGTCAAAGAGAGATCACAAGAATACACATTGCTCAGACACGACCACTTCTTAACCATTTGAAAATAAAAGCTTTCCTGGGTGGAAAACCATTTTCTCAGAGAGTGATTTGCCTATGAGTTGCAATGACATTGTTCTTCTGTGCCAAGAATATCAATCAGTTCAAAAGTCCCTGTCCTGTGAGCCATTGGTGAGATACTGGGCATGCACAAACAAGCAGAATGTGTAAACTCATTGTTTGGGGCTAGTGTAAATGTCAAGGCTGAATTAATTTTTTTATTCTGGCACCCTCTGGTTTTCCTATCCCCGCTTCCACCCCTCTTATAGACTCTCATGACTTTTTCCTCCCTCTCTTGGTCCTGTTGTTTCTAGCCTTAGTGTTTTCAGTGTAGGAGAATCCTTTGGGGTGAAAGGTGATGTAAGATCTGGGCAGGAATGAGAAGCATCTTACAGTATAAAGGAAAGAGTATTAGACCATGGTCCAGAAGACCTAGACTCTAGTTTACAGTCATTTATTAGCTTATACAAAGCCATTAACTTCTCTCTGCTGCAGTTTCTCATCTTAAACAGAGGATAATAATATTCTTTCTGCTTTATAAGATCCTTGTAAGAATCAATTGCTATTATGTAGCACTATTTGACATAGTATTTATTCCCTTCACTCTAGTTCCTAGAAAAGTGACTGGTACATAACAGGTGCTCAGTAAACATTTGTTAATGAATGATTATGTTTGGAAAATACAGTTTTGTAAACTGTAAAAGCACTGTACACATATTTTTATTATACTTCTTACAGATGATACTAGTAGTGGGCAGCTCTCCAAGCCCTTCCTCCCATTGTATGTGGTACATGAGCAAGCTGGGTCCTGCCATGACGGGTTGCTGGAGATCTCTTCCCAGGCCGCAGCATCTGCTTGTGTCCATGATCCCATGTCCTTGTGTTGATCTGCCTCACTGCCCAGCAGATTGCACCAAAAGGACTTTGATGTGTAAATGCTATTGCTGGAAGAAGAATATTGGTCTCCAGAGAACTGGTCTTATAAATTCATAACACATTTCATATAACACAGAATGACACAGATATCTGCATTGGGAATTTTGTTGGTTTGGGAAATTTAAAGGGTGTTCCAGATCAAAAAAGGACATCAGTAAATACCAGGATTATGATTAAAGAAAGGATTTTAGAAGCATTCGTATGGAGAATTCCTGTTTATACTCTTGTTATAGACTGAGTTGAGTCCCCTTCAAATTCACATGTTAAGTCCCTACCCACCAACGTGACTATATTTGGAGATAGGGCCTATAAGGAGGTAATTAGAGTTAAGTGAGGTCATAAGGGTGGGGTCCTAATTCAATAGAACTGGTGTCCTTATAAGAAGAGGAAGAAACCTAAATGTCTCTATCTCTTTTCATCTGTCTCCCATCCCCCTCCATGTGTCACAGAGAAAAACCTGTGTGAGGACATATTAAGAAGGTATCTGTCTGCAATCAGGAAGAGAGCCCTCACCAGGAATCAAACCAGTTCATCCGAGACTTCGAGGCTCCAGAACTATGGCAAATTTCTCTTGTTTAAGCTACCCAGTCTATGGTATTTTATTATGTCAGCCTGAGCAGACTAAGTCATATTTGTGTACAGAGAAGTGAGTACAACTGAAACAAATACCTAAAAGTGTGGAAGTGGCTTTGGAACTGGGTAATGGGGAGAGGCTGGAAGAATTTTAGGTGTATGCTAGAAAAACCTTAGATAGACTTGTTGAGAGAAATATAAGCATTAAAGACCATTCTGCTGAGATCTCAGACAGAAATAAGGAACATGATTTTGGAAACTGGTAGAAAGTTGATCCTTCTTATAAAGTGGCAAAGAACTTGGCTGAATTCTATTCTCGTGTTTTGTGGAAGGCTGAACTGATGAATGATGAAAGTGAATATTTAGCAGAGGAGATTTCTAAGCAAAGTTGAAGGAGTAGCTTAGTTTCTCCTTACCCCTATAGTAAAATACAACAGGAGAGAGCTAAATTGAAAGAATTGTTAAGTGAAAAGGAACCAGAACTTGAAGATCTGGAAAATTTCCAGCCTATCCATTGGGCAAAAATTGAGAAAGGCATTCTGAGGGGAACACTAAAGGTGCTCTTATCCATTTGATTAAAAGTTTATTTGGGTGTGAACCATGGATTATATCAGCCATTTTAGCAGAAACCCAGAATAGAGATGGAGTTATACCATTAGAACACACTTCTAGCTAGGACTAAATGGAACAGAGGAAACAGAACAGAATGAAGGAAGGCTTATCAGACTTCTGGGATTCTATAGAAGGGAATGTTAGCACTATCAAACTATAAATGTGACTTATCTTTCATTAAAGAAATAATGGCCTCAAAAGTGATTCAGAGATCATTAGGATTATTCCTCTCACCATAGGATCAAGGGGCAGGGCTGGTTTCTCCTTGGTTTCAAAGGAGTCATCTCTTAGTATTAGCAGGCCAGGCTGCACTCAAGGGCAGGGCTACCACAGAGAGCCATGGGAATGACACTGATATCCCAGTAGGCCTGGAAATGGATCATGGAACCATAGAGGATTATTCTTCAGCTTTAAGATCTAATGAGAATTAGATTAGTCTAATTAGACCCACTTACTCTAGTGCATACTTCATAAATTATATAAATGTCTAATCACTACACTGTATACCTGAAACTAATATAAAATAACATCGAATATCAACACTGATTAAAAAACAAAAAAGATCAAACGGGATTTTTGCTAGGTTTTGAGCACACTTGGGACCTGTCAACTCCTTCCTTCTTTCCAGTTTCTCTATTTTGGAATGAAGTTATCTATCCTATTCCTGTACCTTGGAAGCAGATAACTTGTCTGGTTTCATAGGTTCACAACTGAAGAGAAATTTTGCCTCAGGATGAATCATATCTGGAGTTTCACTCATATCTGATTTGATGATCTTTAGATGAGACTTTGGATTTTAGACTTTCAAGTTGATGACAGGATGAATTAAGACTTTTGGGGCTATTGGGATGGGTTGAATGTACTTCTCATGTGAGAAAGACATGGATTTTGGGAGGACAGAGGGCAGATGTTATAAAATGAATTATATCCCCCACCAATTTATACGTCGAGGCCTTAACTCCCAGTTGTGACTATATTTGAAAGCAGTGTCTATAAGGAGATAATAATGGTAAAATGAGGTCATTAGTCTGATGGGGCCTTAGTCTAATGGGGCTGGTGTCCTCATAAGTAGAGGAAGAAACACCAGTTGTCTCCTTCTTCCTCTCCACAACTCCACTCCCTACTCCATGTGCAAAGTGTATGCGAGGATGGATCAAGAAAATGTTTGTCTTCAAGTCAGGAAAAGCGCTCTCATCAGGGACCTAACTGGCCAGCACCTTGAGCTGAGACTTCTAGTCTCCAGAACTGTGAGAATATTAATTTCTGTTGTTTATGCCATCTAGTCTGTGGCATTTGGTTATGGCAGCCCATGCTGACTAATATAATTCTTCTCTCCCCTTAGTTTCTCTGGCTCACTTCTGAATAGTTATGCTAACATGTATAGTTCTGTCTCTATCCTATGCGCAAAGGCACATGGCAGCCCAGGAGTAGATTGGGTGTATACGTTTGAATATCCTTGTGGTCCAAGCATGATGGACAAAAGGAAACAAAAACAATTGCAATCTGCTGAATGACAATATATTGTAGAGAGCAGCTCTTTTACCTGCCTGGCCTGAGATAATTTCATACATTGAATTAAACTTCAAGAGTGTGAAAGGGTATAGGTTATTTCCGTTAGCCTGTGAAATTTTCTGAACACCAGATGTATAAAGTCTATGACTTTCTGTCACATCAAGTTTTATTAAAACAATGTTTCCGAAGTTAGTTGTGACAAATCAACTTTGCTCGCACCTGTGATTGCCACTTGAAGTCACGCCTTAGAGGTATTGTTAACATACGTGCACAGGGAAATGATTATTTGGCAGAGTGGAAAAACTGTATTTTATACAACATGGTAATAGAACAAGTGTGAAGACTGAATTTAGGATCTCAAGTATAATTCTCAACCTCTAATTTTTTTTTTAAAGATCGGTGCTCCAGTGTTCTCATTATGTAGCGCAAATATTAAAATGATTTGACATAAATGAGTCAAAGTTAGTCTATCACAATCTTTCTCAAACTTTAATGTTCCTACAAATCACTTGAAGAGCTTGTTAAGATACAGATTCTGACTCAGTGGGTTTTGGATGGAGCCTCAGCTTCTGAATTTCTGTTTTGACTTATGTTGCTGCTGCTGACCTAGCGAGGGTCGAGTACACTTTTTATTAGACTGAACGTTGAAGTGTATAATTTCTCCATAGATAAAATACCACGTGAGATTGAGGTGTTGCTCTATTTTGTAGTACATCAGAATTCCTCTTTTAAAATGGTTCAAAACCTTGCAGTTTGAAGAACTACATTATAGGGCTTGTAAAATAATTTGAGCAGCAAGTGCTTGACATGAATATGTGCATAATACATATTGATTGGTTGATTTCTGGCAAGTAGGTCTTCAGAGAAGTATGACAAATGTCTTCCAGTGATATAAAATGACACATCCTTCTTTAGGGGATCTTCGATTCTTTGCATTTAGAGATAAAGCATAGTTAAATAGTGTCAGGGCCAGTTAGAAAGCATGGCTAATCTGAGACTAGTAACATTGCTTCTTTGCAAATAGCCATATTCACCTGAGATGAGCAATTGGTTTAGGAAATGGTACAAAGGGTAATATCAATAGGCTATTGTAATAAAGCAGAAAAGGTTTGTTTCATAATTTTATGACTGGGTACCTCCTGGAGTGAAGGAAAGGCATTGCAAATTTTGGCAAGAGGTGGTAAGGCCGGTGTCCTTATTTGCAAAGCTTGATAAGTATGTGGGTGTGCTATTGTTTAGTTCATTGTGATTTATGACAAGCAAATTCCTATTGCTGATTATACCTCTCTGGCCTACTCAGGACCTCTCTCCCTCCAGACACCAAGGACTGCCAGAACCAGGCTGGCATGTGGGTGAAACAAGGAAATTCCTAGGGGTCAAAGGAAGGCTAAAATTCCTACTTAAGGTAATCATTTGTACACTTTTAGGATATGTGTAAGTGTATGTACACACACGTATGTATGTATATTAAATAATAGATTATAATTAACATAGTAAATTGAAATTCAAGAGCATTTTTGATTTTAAAAATGTGCTTTATTCATCCAATCTTCCTGAACTAGATTCCTCAGAAATACACAAAAGAAATCAGTTTTACAGAGTTATAAGTAAGAGTGTTTGTTGATGTTGGAAATAATATGTTGTCATATATATTGCCAATGGACTAAATTGGATAATGGTGGTGCACTTTTTGTATTTTGTTTTTTCCTTTTTCTTTTGTAAGTTAGACTTGACTCTGGAATTGACACTCTATCAACAGATCTTTATAACTATTACCAGTGGTAAAAATAACTACAAGTTTTGGAAGATAATTGACTTGGAGCAGATTCCTCAAGATCAATTTACTTCAACTCCTCGCCCAAACAATTCTGAATTTCTGGTTTTCTTGATACTATCAATGAGTAGAAATTTTCAGCATTGCTAAAAGTTTGTAATGTTCCATGGGAGAAATTGGGATAAGATTGAGTTTTGAAAAAACTTCATGTTGCATAACCTAGGAAGTGCCTGTTCCTGCCTACATCTATGCAAACTCTGTAAATGATAGGTTCAGTTTGTCTTATTCTCTATTTCATTTGCTCCAAAATCTGGCTGTAACACAAAAATTCTTGATATATTGTGTAAATATAAATAATTGCTGCTGAAATTCTGATGGGATTCTGTTCCTACTGACAGAAATCAATTTCAAGGTAGCCAAGGGAAGGAAGGATATAAAAAAAAGAACAAGAGAGATATCTTAATTTTACATATAATTTTGTTTTGCATCTTTGATAATGCTTTTGTTTCATCCAAACTATAAAAAAATAAAATAAAAAATTAGGTTGCATTTCTGTTCCTAATCATATCAACTCTCCAAACTAAAAAAACAAGTGTTTTGGGTTGAGCTCTGAACTTTGCTAGATAATAAAGGAATTGAAAGAACAGCTAATTTGGGTTGAGTCCTAATACTGGTGAAGCTTACTGCATGTTCATAATGGCTTTCCAGAAGTTTCAGGTCTTGGTAATTCTGTATGAATACAAGGTGGCTTACCCGACTTCTCTTAAATTGGATCATTGCCAGTTAAATTTGGGATTGATAATAAGGTAGAAATAGTGGTAGAGCTTTAAGTTTATCTAAACTTAATTTATGTCTTTATTCGTGTATCTGTGCATTCAGCATTCATTCCAAACTTACTATAAACCATATGCTTTGCAAGACGCTGAGTATACAAAGATGAATGAACAAGTAACTTTGAAGCTAAAGGATAAAGAAAAATATCCAATTTGCATTCAAGAAGAAAAAATGGGTAATATAAAGAAATGAAATCCAAATAATCTCAGAATATTTCTTCAAAACTCTAAACGCCAAAGACAATGAAGCAACCTATAGAATTGTAGGAGGAAGATTTGTGACCAATCCATACTCTATATGTTCTATCTAAGGTGGAGATTAGAAAATATACCCCACGTACTCTTTTAGGGAAAAAAAAAATGTTCGAACATATACTATAGCCAATCAAAAACTAAATAAAATTAGGAAATTAAATTGTATTAGAAACAAACTATCAATAAGCAATGAGTGATTTAAAAAATAAAAGCAACTGTTAAAAAAGGGAGAGAGAAGATACATAACAAAAATATAATCTTTTTGGACAAATATTTATCAAATTCCTCCAACAAGCTATATGCTGTTATAGATAGTGACATTATAGCAGTAAATTAAACTGATAAATACTAAATAAATATAAGCTCTGCCCTCATGGAGCTTATATTTTATCAGGAGAATTAGAAAGTAAACAAGATAAAATAGAAGAAAAACATAATGTGAAATAACATAATAACAATAATTTGGCCATAATAGCTAAGATTTTATTAACAAAAATTGGAATTTGGATAGAAAAGGGTAGAACAAGTAAAAACGATCAGTTCCTTATCTTATGTAGAAGAAAAAGGGGTTGATAATTTTCAGGTATTTATACACATGTATATACACAAAACAGAGTAGAAAAATTATTTTTTAGGTAAAACAGAAATCAAAGTAAACAGCATAAAACAAGACAAAGGAACAACTCATATAAATAATAATAATAATAAAAAGTCAGCTTATTCAAAGTCAATCTTCTTTTTCTTCATCTGACTCGGTTTCTGCTCTTGCCTTCTTCACTCAGGGTATGTATTGTCCTATAGACCTAAAAGTCAATACATCTTAAATACATCTTAGCCCGTCTCCTTCCTTCCATGCTTCTGCCGTTTTGAACATTTAGGGCACCACCATCTCTTATCTGACTTTCTACCATAATTTCAAAACTGGTTTTCTTGCTTCTTGTCTTGTTTCCATCAAATCTATTCTCCATAGGGAGATCAAAGTAATCTTTCAAAGTCATCTTTCTACACAGAGAGATCAAAGTAATCTTTCAAATATTTTTGAAATGACTATGTCATTTTTCTTCATAAAACACCATTGGCATTCCATTGTCCAAACTCTTTAATATAACCCTTTGTACTTCTTTCTTAGGCTCTCTCCTGGTTGATATCACTCTTATTGCTTTTTATATCCAGCCATGTGGACGTTTGTAATTGCCAAATACTGAATCAGGCTCTTTCTCATCCTGGGGCTCTGGCACAGACTATTTCTTTCTGCTTAGTACCCTCTTCTCTCCTTCCATCTTTCATTGCCTGACCAATTTCAACTCTGAGCTAGGCATCACTTCCACTTGTAAACCTTTCTTGATTCTCATCTCTACCAAATCTGGTTGAGCTCCCATTCCAAATGTTCCACTAGAACCTTGAACTTCCCTGTCATAGTACCTTTTCCACTTAATTACAAAAGTGTATTGACATACCTGCAAATCAAACTAGATTGTAAACCCACGAACTTATGTGCCATACCTCCAGGCCGAAGATCTACTCAGAAGGGCTTTTATTATTAAATAAAAAATGTTCTTTAAAAGAAGTAAGAATTTAACCTAAAAATTTAGAAAAGATAATAATAATAATAATAATAATAATAATAATAATAGCCAAGGTAAATCAATAGGAAGACTCAACCAAGGGGGGAAAAAACAAAACAAAACAAAACAACCCTCCTCCCCCAGAAAACAGAAAAATAATGTTTTTTTTGAAAAGAAACATGCACAGAAGGAAGCACATAAAGCTGTGGCAAACATAATCAAAAGGAAAAGTACACACATAGTGAAAAATTTGGTATGGGAAAAGACAGCAGATATCAAGGATACTACAAGATAGTCACAGGGATATATAAAGTACAGCATAGGGAATATAGTCAATAATATTGTAATAACTATATATGCTGCCAGGTGGGTATTAGACTTATTGGGGGATCACTTTATAAATTGTGTAAATGTATAACCACTATGTTGTACACCTGAGACTAGTATAAAATAATATTGAATATCAACTCTAATTGAAAAATTTTTTAAAATAATAGATTGTGCTTATGATTTAATTTTAAGAAATAATAAATTGTACTGGATAAACATGAATTATCAAAATTGTATTAATAATTAAAAAGTCCGAAAGCTCTAATAACTGTGGAAGAAATGGGAAAAAGCCTCTAATAATTGCATTAAAAACAAAAGGCTACAAAGCTGGACAGCTTTACGACTTTCACATTTTCAAGAAGCAGATCATTTCCGTTAAATAAATTGTTCCATGAAATAGAACAAAATTTTAAAATCTGTCAAATTAATTTTGTGTAGATGAAATGAGTCTGCTTTTAAAAACTGAATAAATAACTTAAAACTCCTAAATTAAATAGCAACCTCATCTTTGAATATATCTGCAAAAACCTTTAAAATAATTAAATCTGAATACAACATCACCTTAATAAATCACCCACTGCATCCAAGTAGGATGCCCTGCATCTTGAATTCCTGGTATTCAAAAATGACTTAATGGGAGTAATAGGTTAGAGTATTACATAAATGGATCTAATGAGAAAAAATAGTAAAACTTATAAAATCATTTCAACAGCATTCTGGATATAAAAAAAAAAAACTTAGAAAAACACAATGGACATTTATTCAAATTGCTAACAAATATCCAATGGCCAAACAGCAGAAGTATTCTCATTAAAACCATGAACAAGACTAGGACACCTAATATCACCATTACTAATTGTAGGAATGCAACATCAGTTTTGGCTTATAATTGACCAAAATCTGCTAGTATGTTTTTGCTTTGATTTTGGCTGTGGAAGACTAAATAGACAAATACCTGCTTCAGCTGCATTTCTGGCATCCCTGAGATCCTGCCTGATCAAAAATCATATAATTATGTAGATGAGCATCACATCTAATCAGTGATGATTGACAGTTAATACTGGCCTAAGCCCTATGAGATTTTCCTTTTTGTCTAATGTTCTAATAGCCATTAGACCATTGTCTGATAGCCATTTTTTAATGGTCTAGTCTACTACAGATATTGAGAGAGAGAGTGGTAAATAATGCGCAGAATATTGTATCTGTGGAGATAAGCAGCGATGTCTTATGAGTGAACCAAAAGTTGTCAAGAAGAGTGCGATAAGGAAGGGTCTTTACCAAAATGCAACTTCTCTTACACAAGTGCTTAGGAATCAGTGTTTCCCAGCATGCTCCTAAAAGCTGGCACCAAACAAGACTGCTTGGCATCTGAATTCAGAATGTTCTTTCCCACCACTTACCTCCATTCCCTAATGAGCCATCAACCTAATAACAAGAGAGCAGAAAGGCATGGGGTCCCTCTGTTAGGACACAGCTCCTGGGGTACATACAGCTGCCACCAGGGAAAACATGTCCTTTTCCAAGATGCCAAGAGAAACCGCTGACTTTCTCCCTGTGAGCTTCATACTGCACTAAGTGACGCTGGTTGTGGTTTGCCTGAGTCTGTGATATGACATTATCCATTTTGAACCAACTAAGGTTTATAAAAAACATTAAATAACAACATATGGAGCATAATTGAATCAGATTATATAGTACTAGTAATCTTCATAGGATGGTTTGCATACTAGTACTCATGTCATGAAATACAATAATCATTAAAAACTATTTAATTTTCAGTTATTTAAATTCACTTAAGCTGTCACCTTAAGGGTATTTTGGAGAAACGTGCTGCTTGGGAATTTTTTACGTCTTGGGAAGATGGTTTGACAGCAGAATGTTAACACTACCACCTTAAATTTTCATGAGGAAGTAAAACTCTAAAATCATGCATAACAACAATCTCAATAATTTATATTGGTATAATGAAGAGTGTGAAAAAAGAGTATAAGGGAAAAATAAGGAACCAAAAACACAGTTGATGTCGTTACTCTGAAAAAAAAAAAAAGATTTAACAAGAATGCTCCAAGAAGATAACCCTTTATATCTCTGAGTCTTGAAAGGTAAATTTTTCCCCAAAAAACTTGTTGAAATAATTGCTACAGACTGGCAAACATACCCAGTAGTTGAAGGCTTATTCAGCTTTGCACAATCTACGAATCCTAAGTACGAAGTCCATTCTTTGTGTACATACTACGAAAAAACAATTTCCTGAACTCCATTTTCCTGTGACAAGAAATTACTGACTTTATTTAATGTGCTGCTTCTATATCTTGTGTCTCAGTTGTTGGGACAGAAAGAACCCATAAGAGTCCTTTTAAGTCTGATAATGTGGTGCGTTCATGCCAAAGTAGCTAAATTTCTCTTTTATGTGTTGACTGAGAGATTTGAGCACACATAATAAATCTGATGAGGAAATATTTATAAAATGAAAAATCAGTAAAGATAATTATTATCAATAATGGACATACATAATGCAGGTTATGAATGACTTAGGAATCACTCACATACACTGTTTTTACTTACATCATATCCTTCAGCTGTGTTTGGAAACTAATGCTAGCACAGTGTATTTTAACAGGATTACCTACCCAAGAAGAATGATTGCAGGACTCATCTATTCTTATTTTTTGATCAGAGACAAACTACATGGTGTAGAAGAGATTTTGTAACTGGCTAGCCATGTTTTAAAAAGGTGGGAATGCAGCATTGCATGTAAAAAGGCTGCTTGAACCAGATAAAGCCTCAATACTGCATATTGCAGATAATGGTACCACTCCAGCAGGACATTTGTTCATTGGAACCTACTCAAGAAATAATTTAACTAATGAATCTCAAGAGTGAAAATATTTCCTACATGTTTCCTGGTATAAAAATACTCCTATCACTCCATTCCAGAGAAGAAGCTGCAATTGCTTTACAGGCAGTGGGAGCTGAGATGCAGAGGGAAAGTCAGCGGTTATTCTGATATTCTGAAAGCTAATTACATTCCTTCTTGATATTTTCATTTATTTATTTATTTATCCATCCATTTATTTATCTATTTATTTATTTATTTATTTATTTATTTATTTATTTATTTATTTATTTATTTAAATTGTTTATTGGGGTAATATTGGTTAATACAATCATATAATTTTCAGGTGTATATTATCCTTTGACAGCTGTATATTATATTGTGTGTTCACCACCCAAAGTCCAGTTTCCTTCAGCTACCATATATTTGATCCCCTTTACCCACTCTTCTCGACATTTTTAAATCCAATACTTGGGTAGAGATTTTTATCAAATGATTGATTTGAATGTAAAATATGTTAGAAGTAAAAGTATAAGTGAGTGTAAAAATCTCATGTGGGATTCTAAAAGTATTTGGAACTCAACTTGTCCCAGCAGTGCACAAAACTTAAATTGATGAGATTGTGTCGTGAAACTATATCATCACCATCTACCAAATCTTCAAGGCCAGGAGTTGAAGAGAAAGCAACATTCCTTTCTTTGTTACTGTCAGAGTGGAAGGAAAGTTTGGTGGCAACATGGTCATCAGCAGTACTCATTCTGGTATAACGATCCAGAAAATCTTTCTTCTCTACCGTGTTGTTAAAACTGAACATTTATTTAATGTCATCAATGTTCAGTGTGGTAACTGCAGGAGAAATTTAGTGACCAGCAGGGTCGAGGAACAGTCCTAAACCATAATATCAAATTAAAAAAAAATTTTACTACCAAAATTTTTAATGATAAAATTATAACGAAAATTTTAAATAAAATTTCAGATTAATTTTGTATTCTTGCAATTTATTCTATGTTGATGATCCATGGTTTTGCAATGGTTTTGGCCAAATATTAATATTTAACATTTGGCCTTTTGATATTCTTCCAAAATGTGTAGCCAGTACTCCTCTACTTACTATAGTTCTGAAAATACCTGCTGATGCATTAATCATAAAATAGAAATGAAGTACAATTTCTAAAAGGGAAGACATAAAATTACCATTATTTGCAGATGATATGAATATAATCCCATGAGCATCAACTGAAATATTCTTAGTTAATGAGAGTTCATTAGCAACCCCAATTTTAGCAACTTGGAGTTTTAAAATAAGAATTAAATAATTAGAAAGATATAACTTTTACTTATGGAACAAATAAGCATTGTAAAGGTGTAAATATTTCTTAATTAATTTGTTGGAATTTATTTTGGAGCTTAACAAAAATACCAAAAGATCAGCTAGAAGAATAAGTGGTTAAACTGGCTAAGAATTTTTTTAAAGTTAAAGGGATGGAAAGAGAATTGTTCTTTCATATATAAACTATATTATAAAGTAATATTAAGTAAAATAGTATCATTTTACTGAAACAATGGAAATATAGATCTGAAACAAAATAGATTGTCAGAAGCAGATCCCAAACCTATGGAAAAGAGACGGTGTTTGTACTAAATACCGTAAGGAAAATTAGCTCTTTGGAGACAAATAATCAATTGTATCCTCTCTCTCTTATACCATTAATTGAATTAATATTTAAGAAGAGCTTATAACAGTCTCTGGCACATAGTAAACTTTATGTAACTAACTAAATAAAACCTAAAATATCAAGATAAATTTAGAACTTAAACCATTACACCTTCAGGAATAGAGAGACTACAGAAAAATTGGGGAATTTTTATAGAAAAAAATATAAAAATGGATATATTTGGCTACATTTTGTCCAACACCAGAAGCGAAAAACACAAAGCAAACAAGCCGGGTAAAATATTTCCTAGCAAACGTGGCAGACGAATATAGAAGACGTTCTTACAAATCAATAAGAAAACTAGTAACATCTCTTGATAAATAAAGTACATGAACAGACAAGGTACAGAAGAAACAGGAAATTCTGATAAACATAAAAAATACCAATTCGAAGTAGTAAAAAATTTCAAAAATTGATAAAGGTGTCAGAAAATCTCAATATTTTAAAATATTGTTAAAATATTTTTTATCAAAGTTAAAATGCCCATGGTTAAAAGGGTCTCATAACTGAAATCGATAGACTTTTCTTCTCCTTCCTCTGGGTCCCTTCCTGAAGGCAAGCACTTAACTCTGTATCTTCTCATATTTATGTTCATTTCTCTAAGTAATAAGCTTAAATTGCTTTCCCTATTTTTATCACTTTTATGCCTTAGTTATTGATCTGTGCTATAAAAAATGAAATTTCAGTCCTCTTACATCACACCTTCCTCTCCTCTCCCATCTTACCCATGCAATTATACTTTTTAAAGTTAAATCATTACATACATTACTATAGCCATGTAATATCATTACCTACGAAAACAGGTAATATTTTATGATTATCTTTTTTATAGCTTCCCCCTCCCCCATCCTCTGAGTTTCTGATTGCCTTTATTTTTTTTAAATAACGCTAATTGCCTCTATCATATTGTCAAGTTTTTATCAAACTTTTCATCACATCAGGCATGCTAGCAAATCCTCTCCTGGACTTAGACCACCCTCCCAGAATCCTGTATCTTTCTCTTCAAATCTGGGCTGGTTGCACTGCAAAGATTTGTTTAAAAGATTATAAAGGAAGAAAGGGTGTGGTGAGACACTCAAACAGTGCTGGTGGAGTATAAATTATTACAACCATTCTAGAAAGCAAATTGTCAGTATGTGTCAAAAGCTATAAACATTCAAAGACTTTGACCCTGTGTTTTACTAGAGATTTTTCTATTACTAGAAATTTCTTCCAAGAAAATAAAGAGACGTTATGTAGAGTCATGTTCAAGGATGATCACTGCAATGATGTTTATATAAATAAAAACTTGGAAGCGGCTTAAATGTATGGTTATTTGTGAATTGTTACTAGATTATGGAGTACTCTAGATTTATTAAAATTCATCGGTGAAACACATTTTGAAGTCAACTTTGGGAAACACCTCAGAGAGAAATGGCTATCTTTAAGCAGCTAAAACTGAGGTGTAATTTAAAAACCATGTCATTATAAACCAGATGAGTCACATTACACACACAATGAAGACAAAGACAGAGCAAACAAAGCTTGCTTTCAAAGTGACCTGCAAATCAAAATATACAAGTATGCGCACAGCAAAGTCCCAAGTGTTGAATTACTGTAGAGTAGCTGCTCACATGGGCATCCTATGTAGCATGCATGCTCCAGGTAGGCAGCAGGGGCTTTATTTTAAAATTTAATGATGTTAGTGATGCTTCCAAGCAATGAGGCACACAGCTGTGAATGAGTGGGTATTAGAAGTTAGGTACCTATGTGAAACTGACAAAGAGGAGAAGAGGTTTTATTGGAGAAAGATTGAAAGTTCATACCAGAGGCACAAACAATTACCTGAGCTCTAAATTACTGGGAAAAAGGTGTGTGAGGAATGAGTAGATTCATCTTGAGAATTACAAGGGAGATTATGTCATCAGGGGAAATTCAGGTTTCAGTTGGGATGAGGCAGAGGCTAATGTATTTGAGGAAAATTTCTCAACCTTCTTGGCAGAACAGCAGGCCTTCCAGAGAACATAATCTAGCCTAGGGTTAGTTAGGTCAGAGGGAAGGATGTACCGGAGAACAATCAGGTTGCTCTGAATGGGATAGAGAATTTAGCGAACCTGAAGATGAGAAATTCTGGAAATTGAGAAGTAAAGATACAGAGCATCAATAATCAACTAATGAAACCGACAGCCTCAGGATTACAACCAAAACTACAGAATGAATTTGTGAAAAGACCTCTGCAAACTATTAGTTCAAATACCGCAGGTCTACCCAATTGCCTTAGGCTTATCTGGACTTTTAAAGTTGGCTTCTTGAACAAATATGTTGGGGAAAATCCTATGGCTAAGTAATTTGAATGAAGCACTAAAGAGAATGGATTTAGGATTATCTATTCATTAAAGCAAAAACACAGATGAGAGAGGGTTTGGAGTGTCCCAGTAAAAGACTGAAAATTCAGTATTTGCTCAAGATAGCTGAGACAGGCTGTGTACCAGGAAAAAACAAGTAGTTTATGTGGGAGAGTTCAGTGATTATGCAAAACCTTGGCTAAATTTTGAGTCAGGGTGGACCAAGGTATTTATCTGGCTTCCTCGCAGAATGGACCTTACTCCCTCATAAAGGTAAAAATATGCCAGATATGGCTCTGACTTTGGACTAAAGGAAGGGGTAAGAGTAAATTAGTGAAAGAATAATGAAAGAGGGAACACAAAGTATTCATATTTTAGAAGTAGAAGTGGGAAAAGTTTCAATTAACCACCTGACAATGATTTGCTTTCCTACTTCCCCAGATGTTTCTTTTTTAACCTAGGGCATAATTCAGAGAATGGGGTTGTGGGAGGTGCATATGTTTGCATGTGATTTCTTATTTCTGGGTAATGAAAGGAGTCAAGGCACATAATCCTTTTAAGAGTAGACCATCTAACTGTGAAGAAGACACCTAACATCTTATAATCATTAGCATTTTTAATGGTTCGTTGGTCAAAATTTTGAGAAATGTTTCATGTGGAAAATATGGAATACTGAATCTTCTGACAAAGAAGATGTGGAGCAACTCAAACACTCTTAGGTCAGCTTGTGACCTAATTCCAGGTTCCTAAACAGTTTCCGAATTTCACCTGCTAAACACAATTTTTTTTTTGGTAAATCTATGGATCATAGTTTGTCCAGTCTTCAAAAAAAATCTTATTTTGTATCCTATACCTATAAGCACATTTGCCAAAACCAGCGGAAGGAATTTCTTTAAGTGGTTACCACAAAAAGAAGCTGTTACAAAGAATTTACAGAGGCAAACCATTGATAGAGAACAGAAATACACCCAAGTTCTGTGTGTTACCTCTGCCCTTATCCAGGGTCTGGGCATTCACAAAGTGACCTCATTTTTCACACCATTGACGTTGTCCAGCCCACCACTCTGAGTTTGCAAAGAAGCTTCTATTGTCCTAATACTTGACTTCCATCATCAGAGTTCTCACAGAAAAAATCTTTCACCACTGTAAATCAACTTGGCCATTATTGATGGTTGGCCCGAAGTTACACAAACACTATGAGATCTTGGAAGAGAGGGTTAAATGGATTATTTCGGACATCTTTCATGAGAGTTGCATTCTCCTCACATTTCTCCACTATTTTCTTTTTCTGAGCAGCTTCTTAATTTCAGTATAATCATTTTCTCTATCCTTTCCAGTTTTTTGTTAAAATGAGAAAGGAACTGTCTCTGCAAGCTGACCTTTGTATTTTAAGTTCTAGCTCTCTTGATTTCTAGAAAGAATGGAAGCGAAAGTGATTGCATAGGTTTAACTCTCTTAAAAGTTGGGTTTGAGCTGAGTGAACTATTTTTATTTTGAACCTCACAAATATGTTTAATGTTATTTTTATTAAGAAACAAAATGTCCTTCACTGACAGATTCAATATAACTATTTTTACCTGTCATGCTCAAGAATTTCTACTGAGTAAAGAATAAAGAGTAATTCTTAATGTAAAGTTAAGACTCATATCAGCTCTGATATAGTACTAATATTTTCATCTTTCTTATGCCTAGGTCTTTGCTCATCGATGGACTCAAGTGAGAGAAGAAACCTAGGCACTTAAAACAGGATGGTTGGGAGTAAGGGCTCATGAGCATGGGGTTTAGAATGTGAGAGCAATCTGGACTTGAATCTATTGTTTGAATAACTGCATGAAATTGAAAAGTTTCCTAACCTCTCTGAATGTCAGTGTGTGTGGGTGACAGTTGGAGGTTTGGACAGGTGGGTTTCAAGTAAGAGTCCTGAGGAACAAGATAACCATTTATTTTATTTTTTTTCAAAAATAAGAAAAGAGTATATAGAAAGAGGTATTACTTGAACTTCTTGTTTGAATTCAGTGAGCAAGTTGGAAAGGAGATCACTGAAGAGAGAGTGTTATAGATATAAGACAGCATGGCAGTGTCCTCAGACATGGCAAATGGGAGAAGTAGAAGGAAAATGAGCTGGGAGTAGGAGGCTATAAGGAAAGTAAAGGGTGACTCAGGCAGTCTGCTCTGCCCACGTGTTTCATAATATTAATAATGATGTCTTCTAAGTAGATTTTGATAGCACAAAGCACTTGATTTCTTAATTGGGGATTTCCTTTGTGAACCATATTCTCAACTTTGGTCCATCTCTACTTTGTTTATTAAAGAAACAAGTCCAACACACAGGGAACAAGGAGAGAATAGAGGGCTATACCATTTAGTCTCATTATGAATGCAATAGGAATGCAGAGGCTGAGATGATCATGGGAGGGAGTATTATAGCAGGCTTCAAGGAGATCAGAACTTTGGAAGAAGCTTCCTAGATACCAATAGCAATGGTAAGTCTCGATGTTAGGTCTGACCGAGTTATAGGAAGCTTTGTATCAGACCATGTCCAATGCAAGCCCGGTACCTGAACTGACAGGTAAAAATTTCTGAATTTGTTGAGCGAATGAAAATAAGAATCTACCTGTTATAGGCTGAATTGTATCTCCTCAAAATCCATATGTTGAAGCCCTAACCCTCAGTACCTCAAAATGAGACTGTATTTGGAGATGGGGCCTTTAAAGAGGTAATTAAGGTAAAATGGAGTTGTTAGGGTAGACCCTAACCTAGTGACTGGTGTCTTTATGAGAAGAGGAGATTAGGACACAGAGAGACACCAGACATATACATGCACAAAGAGATGATCATGTGAGGACACAAGGAGAAGATGACCATGTACGAGCTAAGCAGAGAGGTCTGAGGAAAAAAAAAATAGCTGTTGACATCTTGACCTTGGACTTCTAGACTCTAGAATTGTGAGACAATAACTTTATGTGTTTAAACCACCCAATCTGTGGTATTTGGTTATGGCAGCCCCAGCAAACTAATACACTACCCTTCTTATTTTAATATCCCTTCAAATGACAATTGTGCCCTGTTGTCTATCTTCCCAGTAGCAACCCATTTTTTTTTTTTTAATGTTCTAAATGACTAACCTGGGGAAGAGGAGAAAATTAAGTAGGAGAAATACAGACGTATGTGGAGGGGAAACAGAAATAAAAGTCTGCATGAGCAATGGAATTGAGATGGTATAAGTTTCAAAATGATATAGGGTTGAGGGAGCCCTCTCCACCCTTTTCCAATGACTCAGAGACTGGTCACTGCTCGACAGAATTTTTCACTAGTGAATTCACTAGTATTTAGGGAAGAGGCAAAAACCAGGGTCATCATTTTAGCTCATTCTCTCAGATATGAAACAGAGGGAAAGGTGATGAGGAGGAGAAGCTGGAATTTAAGTCTTGGTTAGGGGAATAAGGAGACCAGAGAAAAAGCAAGGGTCAGGGAAAATTAACCATGTGACTGCCTCCCAGTTTTATACATGCAAAGTAATTCAGAAGAGACATAAAGGAAAAAAAGAGAGCTACTAATTATCGAGTTGTACTATTTGTGGACTGTGTGCCAAGGACAGACTTGAAAGGGAAAAGAAGTAGAGAAGTTATCCCCAAAGGTCCAAATTGAATGTCAGGGGTGGCCCAAGGGAATCTGGGGATGTGGGGAAGGAGTGTGGAGGGGAGCAGTAGAGAAGACTGTAATGGGAGTGGTGCTAGTCCAGTTATTAAATGCCCTTGAATTGCTCTCACTTATTTAACAAGGATTCAGGCACAGAATGAAAGACATACCCCAGCCTTCCAAGGATTTTCCATTCCAGTGATGAACTGGCAAATAAATTGTGAATAGACTACAGTGTTATAAGTGCTAAGATGGGAGCACGCAGTATGCACTGGGAGCACAGAGAAGGGGCACGTTGCTGGGGAGAAAGGAGGCATCCCCAGAAGAGGTAATGCCCAAGCCAAGTCCTAAGAGAAAGTGGAGGTTAAGCAAATGAAGAGAGCGGTGGAAGTGCATTTCAGGCATATGAAAAATTTGTGAGATGGGAGGGCATGGCTCATCCATGGAACTATAGGTAGGTTATTATGGCTGGTGTATAAAACAATATTTCTGAATCTTGATCTTTTCTCAGTGTTGAGGAGGGAAGGCGAAGGAAGAGAGCCACAGTGTCTTTCTCAGAGCTTAAAATGTCTTCATTTTAATAAAGTTATTTCACATATGCATATTATGAATCATCTGGATGGTTTACATATAATCGAGGGCTGTTACAATAAAGATAATTTAAAACACCAGTTTTAGCAATATATATTTTTTTCTTTTAAAGGGATGTATTTAAACACTGGTGAGAAATGCAAGTAGGATTGTAGGCAGGACTGTATGTTTTGAGGTTATGGCTTACCTGTAACATTCCTGGTTCTAACAAAAGTTCAGGGATCTGCAAATTTTAGGGGCCTGAGCTAGCATCCCAATTCATCAGACCATAAGAAAGACTTTGGTGGACTCATGGTTTGAGGAAGGTTCTTGTGCTATCCTTGAATTTCAGTCAGTGCCCTTTTTGTCAAGGATACTGGAGAAATGGAGGTATGAAGAAAGTCTTTTTTAGTGTAGAAAATGGAACATAAACGAGCCACCAACTGTGATGGGAAGTGTGAAGTTGTCATACATTAAAAGAGTAGTAGTTTCTGTTAAGAAGTACCAGCGAGGTGTGGGGACAGGGCACTAAATAAAGAGAAGAATTGTTTCGTGTGCACATGTTGTATTTGGTTTCCACTTTATTTGAATGAAATTTTATTTGTTGCTCTCACTTGCTCTTCACTGTACTAAAAACAAACAAACAAGCAAACAAACAAAAAACAAAGGAAGAAAGAATCATCTGTTCTTAAAAGCAGGTATTTGGTACATTTTCATTCTGATTAAATGAATTGTCTTTGACCAGTGAATTGTAATTACGTACAATATACCCCATGTATTAGGCCAACTAAAATAGGAGTTTGAAATGCAACTAGTTCTAATGGATTTCATTTAGATATAGATAAATACTAAAATTTGAAGGACTATCAGGTAATTAGCAACTTAAGAACTTTTAATAAAAGGCTCTTTGACTTCTTGGCAGCTTGCAATGGAGAGTGAGAAACTGAGTGCAAGAGCATATTGGTCACATATTAGTCCAGAGCCCTGTGATGTGGTCTAAATACACTGGGCTTGTTTAATAAGTCGTGGAAAGCTCTCACTAAAAGAAAATCGCTTTCTGTTGGAAAGAGTGGCAACTTACTTTTAAAATGTTGATTTCATTTCAGTCCCAATTCCTATTGCTTGTGTTTCTCCCCTAGTTGGAATTTAAGGACATGAGATCCAGGACTGTGTTGTTCATGACTGTATTACTGGCATCTAGGATACTGCTTGGTCCGTAACAGATCATACATAAACATTTCCAGAATGAACACAACAAGTTTGCACCAGGCATCCTGTCAAATGCTTTAAAATCTTTGTCTTATTTGACTTTCATCATAATCAGGTATCCCAGTGGTCTATGTGGAAACTGAGGCTCAGAGAGTCTAACTGTCCAAGGACAAATAGCTAGTGTCAGATCTGGAATGTGACCCAGACCTTCTAAATTTGCTCTCAATAATGTCTCTGTTTACCTTGGGTTTAGGGAATAATTCTGGTTCTTTGGTGGGAGGACTGAGTCTTGGATGCTATAAAATTTTTGGCAGTTTTCCTCTTGCTGGCATATATCCTCAAAGATCCATAATGTGAACTAGGTAAATTACTAGTTGATTTCTTTCCAGATCTAAATGTTTAGTCATACCAAGACACCATGTAACCTTAAATAACTTTTATTCCAGAAACACCTACAGTGGTACCTGTGGGATCACCTAACGGGCTCTTGCTCATACTTCGGCCAAACGAGACCCTCCTGTGGCTACCTTTTTCCCTTGCATTCATGCTTCTTTACAAGTCACATGGACCAACAGAAAATATTGTTCTGATGAGTCATTTTTGGCCATGAGACCATTTCTCACTCAGGAGGCAGGAGAGGGATGGGAAAGAGCCTTGGCATGAATTCTCGAAGAAAGAGATTTGGCCTGGTTACACATATTTCTTTGTTATAAAAATCTGATTAAAATAGACATCTTTTGCTTGACACAGCAGATTTGCAGTTAGTATTTTTCTTCTCTAATGTAACCAAAATTCATTTTCCCCCCAACCTTTGGACTTGACCATGAAGATGATAATTCATTATATAAATATAAAAATTTTCACTTTCTTAATAACAGGATCCAGGCTGAACACTTTCAGGTAGGCTAAACTAATGCTATTTTTGGGAAAGTCATAGGGGCCATTTAAAGGGCAAAGGCCTTGCATCCAATTCTCCCTTCTTAATTAGTTGGTTAAAGTGCAAAGTGAGAACTTGAAGTGAGGGGGTTTGGCGTGTGTGTGTCTGTATGTATGTGTTTGTGTGTACAATTGAATTCTAACACACAGAGTTTGTTATTTATACAAAGATGGTGATAGTTTTAGGGCAATTCCTATGAAGGAGGATTTTTATCCAGCCATCAGTTTCTAACAGGGGAAAAAGAAGGGAACTAAATGATTGTTAGTGCAGACATTGTGCTGGGAACTTTATGTTCATTATGAATTCAATTTGTGTTTGAAAATATGTTTTACTGAGTACTTTCTAAAATAATTTACTGTGCAAAAACTGGGAAACACAGATGAATAAAGTACATTCCTTTACGCCAAGGAATTTACAGTCTAGAAGGTGAGGCAAGAGAACAACTAGTGATTATAATCAGGCGTAATAAGTGTTATGCAAGAAGTTTGTACAGAGTTATTATGCAGGAGCACTTAGGAGGGGCACCTACACTTAATCTTAGCCAAAGGATGACAAACCTTAGTGCAGGTAGCTAGACCAGGATTGGAAAATATGTATATGGAGGAGTTTTAAGAGGTGACATCCACCTTGGGCCTTGAGACACCAACGTGTAAGTGTAGGGACAGCTTCATTGCAGGAAGACGGAAAAACATGAGGAAGCTTCTAGAAGCAAGAAAGAGCATGACAAGTTCAAAGATACATATGGCTGTGAGGCAAGTCCATTTTAAAGAGTTTAGATTCATCTTGATGACTGTAGGAAAGCAGTAAAAAATTTAAAGTGGGGGAAAATAGAATTAGTTTTATAAAAATAAATCTGTCAGGATTTTGAATAAAGACATGACCATTATTATTTGTTTATTTTTTTCACTTTTGATTATCTGGAATGATAAGGAATGAGAGACAGGGACCTTGCTATAAATGGCAGTTTACGTGATTTCATTATTTTGCTGGTTGGTAGTCTAATTATCTCCTCATGAAACTTTGTATTGGAACTTCTAGTAAGTTATAAAATGAACTTATTCAAGTTAATTGTCTTGTAATGCCTTGAATGAATTATGGACAAAGAGAGACTGGAGGCAAGAGACCAGTCATGAGGTTGTTGAGCAACACAACGAGTGGGAATGCTACTAGGAGATAGAGTTGATACAACAGGGAAGGAGGGGCAGAAGCAGCACAGGTGTTAAGGATTACTTGTGCATTTCTGGCTTGGGAAACTAGGAGGTTGGTGGTGATGCAATAGCTAACATTTATTGAGCACTAACTATGTGCCAGGTACTATTCTACAGGCTTTACATATGCAAACTCATTTAGTACTTACGCCAACACAGTGATGTAAGTGCCACTCTTTCCACATTTTACGGATGAGGAAATGGAAACATGGCAAGGATAAGTAGCTTGCCTAAGGTTACATAATTAGTAAGAAACAAATTTGGAAGTCGTTCAATTCATAGAGGTCCTGAAGACAAAAAAGGGGGGCGGAGTTGAATATCCCAGAAGGCATCTGTTGAGTCAGAAAAGGAAAGGGCCAAGGGCAGAACCTTGAGAAATCCCAATATTTCAGGAGTTAGCAGAGGAAAAGATGCCTGCAAAAGAGAGCTGGATCGGCCCAAGAGGTTGAAGACCTCAGAAGACAATGACATGATTGATGCCAAGTGCCTTTGGGTTGGGATCGCCACCTGTCTCTTCCAGATGAGGAAATGGAATCTGGGAAGCAATAGAGCTGGGACTTGCTACAGTCCTAGATGCTGTGCTCTTCTCACTGCTTCATGATCCCTTTGTGACTATGGCAGCATTCAGAGGACAGACACTTGATTTTTATTTCCATTATTGGGCTTTTGATTATCTGGAATGATGAGGCATGAGAGACTGAAACTTTATGAATTAAAATTTAGATTTTCCTCTTATTATAATGCTGTTTGTTAGCCTAATTTCTTCTGTATGAAATCTTTTACAGGAATACTTAATGAGTTAGAACATAACTGATTTAAATTATAGCTCCTCTTTCCTCTCCATTAAGAACTAGCTAGAAAGTAGCTAGAAGTAGCAGAAGTGTCCAATTATCCCCCAAATACTCACTGTTGATATAGTTACCTCGATGGCTTACAGCTCACAAAGTCTGTTGGCATTCCTTATTATTTACAATAATTGTTAAGGTAACCTCATTGAATATTTTCTCTGGATTAAAACTCAGCAAATGACATTAATTCTCAGGGATCTCTGCTTTTCTCAGGCCACTGGGTACTCGACATTTTCTTTCCTTTTCTTGAACTGTGTCAGCTCCCAAAAGCACTGTAATCTGTTGGTCTTTGTCATTACAACCACAGTGGGGTGGAGGTGGGGTGCAGCTTCTGGGGGTCCTCGAGGTCTTTAATCTCCTGAGGCCTGGCCATTCTCTTTTCTTAAATTAGTCACAACCACATATACCTTTTTGTATAAGACACATTTACCATACATTTCCTTTTTAATCTACCACTTATACCATACATTTACTTTTCTTTTAAATTCTACATTTAAAAATCTCTTGCAAAAGCCAGCTTGAAAACTTGAGTCCTTTATAAATTTTAGTGCTGGGACTATTTTTGAAAGAAAGAATACTGCCTCTCCATCTGAATTTTTGTATTTTTAATTTTTCCTCTTATCTCTGGCAGTGCCAGAGAAGTAAACTCTCAATTTAGTAGTTATAAAATCATCATATCATCATAGACCCTGCTCTTGAAGCCATTGGTGGACTTGTTGATTTTTGTTTATTTATCTGTTTGTTTGCTTGTTTGGCTACCTTAAAAACCTAAGATTTGGTACAGGAATGGTGTCTTTTTTTCTTCAGCAGTGCAAATTTTATTTGCAGTTCAGGTTCAGTTCTCTTTTCACAAGGCACACAGTTATCAGAGGCAAGAAAAGAAGGTGTGTCCTATTGCCATGGCCCCTAGAAAAGGAGATGAGAAAGGCATGAGATTTGTCCACTCCTGAAACTATACCAGGAAAGTGCCCTGTTAGGTAGCCAGTTTGGGGTTGGAAGAGCTGGGCCCGCAGGGCAGAGAGGAGCTGGGAATTGGAAAATGAAGTGTCAGGATGGAGGATAAAGGAGCCTAAAACTGAGCCCTGAGCTAAAGTGAGCACTGACACAAATGAGAAGCTGTAAGGATAGGGGCTGGGGCCAGGGAGAAATCAGGATCAGCCTGGTCTAGGATAAATTTTGCTAAGTGATGGTGTCTAAGCACAGATTTCCTCTTATCAATCATTTTTGCATGCTCTTGCTTAACAATAACATTTTTTTTTTTTGCACAGTTATTTCTCAGAAAGATGTCATTAGGAAAATTTGAATCTAACTGGTGAAATGACAATGATAAGAACCTTAACAAAACTATGACCTATTATCCTGTCAACAATGCAAGAAGGAAGAATATCTAGAATGAAAGCAGACAGATACCATCGATTCCTGGAAAGTAGATTTCAACATTTACTGTAAAAGGTATGAACTCCAGAGATTGTGAAAAGGAAAATGTTCAAGAAGAAAGGGAAGCTGAAAATGACTCAAAAAATGTAACTATAAGAAGTCCAATCAAGAACTATTTTTACGAAGAGGAAAAAAAATCGAAATCTATATAAATAAGCAGGAAGAAGTCTTGTTAGAATTGCTTTTTTATATAGAAACTATATTAATAAAATGTAGGGAGCATAATATAACCAAATACATCTATAAAGATGGCTTTAATCTATCTGTGAAAAAACAATTCTGCAATAAAATAAAAGAAAAGCTAGTTTCTAGAGTGAGCTGAAGCTTGCAAAAAACTTAAGCAGAACAATAAAAGTCTCTTTAAAACTCCATTCTCAGTGAAGATGAGCAACCCCAGCTCTGCTTGTTCAGTGTTAAGGTGACTTTTAATAATATAAAAATGTAAGGCCAGGAGAGAACATTTCTTCCTTTGTATTCTATAACAACTTAGTCTTATTAATAGCATATTCTTTTGTTATTAATAATACTTTTATGCTCCACAGTAACATTTAACAGACACTGTTGACTTGAATAATATTTGCCTACTTTCTCCTAACACTCATAAATTATAAAATAATTATAGGCAATTAAAGTGAAAGGGAATTTTGCTCAATTTTTTCTTTTTTAGACCTTTACAAACTACTTTTTCTCCACTGCCCACTTTATAGCTTGAGTCCTATATTTTCAGCTAAAATTAGCCAGCTCTCACGTCCTCTGTCTCAGAACCATATCTTCATTCTGATGGCCTAATCCTTCCTCTTTCAGACATCTGTGTGCCCTGTCTCTTGTGTTTCAGTTTTGTTTTTTGACTTTTCAAATTGAGGATCTCTACCATTACTTAAAATTTTGATATTAAGTGTTTTCTCCTACTCAACATTCAGTAATAAAGCTTCTATAAAACTGTTGTTCCTCCGTCTTTCTTTATACTTGTTTTACGTTCTGCACTTGGTGATATCTTGCTTTTTCCTTTTTTTTGTTTTTCTGTATCTTTGCATTAAAAAAAAATTACACGTGGATCTCTGTATACTTCACTAATTAAACTTTTCCAGTTGATCCTTTGACATATAGCTTCAACTAACCACTTTCACTTAGGCATCTTGGATTAGTAGCAGATGGATATTTTCTCATTTTATAATGAAGAGAGGCAGATAGAGGGAGGCTAAGTATTTTGTCTAAGTGAGGGGTCATTTAATTAGTTGACATTAGTTCTTGCTAAGTTGTGTAACATGTGCGGACCATAGCATTATTAAGAGCTTCACTTTCCTAAGAATTGTGTGTTCTCATAATTTGACGTTCTGGCTAAATTATATATATTGGGTCACTTTCTCTAGCTAAGTTCTATTCTTCAAATGTATTCTTTTAGCTCCTCCTCTTAATTTACGTGGTGGCTACTCCAAAGGTGGTTGCCCTTTTTAGATCCTGTTTTCCCCGGAAGGGAACAAAGTTCTTGGAAAATTACTGAGAACTTATTACTTATTTATCATTTTTTACATTATGTAGCTGGAGCCTCGAACCATTATCATATCATCTCTAGGAAAAAGGAATACAATTAGTATATATTTGATTGAAAGAAACTAAAAAGCCTAACTAGGATTAAAACGTCCTAGCTGTTTTCTAGTCATCTTTTGAGAGCAGGAAAGAAACAAGACATATCTTTATTTACATATATAGAAGATGTTAACCAATCAAAGAGGGAAGGTGAGTATTTGGTTGGAAATCTCTGCACGTGTTGGGAACCTGTGATCTTTGTTTGCAGATGTTGTCGGGCCCAAGTCATCAAGTGGCAAAATGCTCCTTGGACGGGGGAGGGGTATGGGAGAGAATTGAAAAAAAGGAGGCCACTGGTGCAGAGACCTGGTCACTAGTCCAAAAAGATAGTTTCTTCCAGATAAAATACAAAAATAGAATGGATGTTGGGGGAGAAAGAACAGTCAGAAAGAAACAATGCTATAAAATGCTTTATCTAGAAAATGTTAGCCCTCCCTGACTAGTCTTGAAACAACTTTTGAAAAAAATCTTTAAACAAACACTTTGCAGTTCACAGGATCTTTTCCATTTTGTAGCAAGGTAATGTGCTTTACGTGAATATTATGTTTCAAGATTCTCTAACTCATGCCTCCCTGCTCCCTCACATCCCAGGAAAGAGGAGGGCTGAGGACTGACAGGGGTCCAGACCTCATTCTCTCTCTCCTCCTCATCTCCTTCCACCCTCCCCCTCCTCCTTCTTCAACCCTCTCCTCCTTTCTTTCTTCTCTTAAAGTGAGGCTTCCGTGCTACTTTCCTTGAAGTCCTGCAATGACCTGAACCACAACCATAAATAGATACCGCCTATATTCCTTCATTGTATTCTAATTTTCTTTCCCCCATATTTCTCTAAAGCAAATCAACATAAAGTAGCAACAAATACAGTGTCATCATTCTGCATTCTTTGCTCTTGTGAGTTATACGTAGGAAAAAAATGTACTTCAATGCCTTTTGACTTACCTCACTGTCTGGATTAAAAACTACACTTAGCAAAAGACAATAATCAATAAATGTTAAATAATATTAACAAAAAGTATGCAGGAATTTTTTAAGCTTCACAGAAAAAATAATTTTAAACACATTAATTTCCAGGAAAATTATTCTTGTAACCACTCCAAAGGTTTTTTATTTTTCATCAAACGAACAAATGGAAAAAAGCACAAATGCCAAATCAAACAAAATCCTTAGCATTAAATATTATCTGGAGCTTGTGCAATTAAATTTGCATTTTTCAATGAATCCAAATGCCCCTTTAAAAAAAAAAAGTAACCCACTTTTCCACCCCCCCCCCCATTTTTTTCTTACGACAACAACCAGAATATTTATTAATGTTCTTTCCTTTTTTTGCAGCATACTTATGTTTGGGGAAAAATGTTATTTGAAGAGAAATTTATTTTACAAAATTATAATTTAGGGAAGGAGGTTTGAATTATTGTCTGTAGGCAGCAGGTAGGAATAATGAAAATAATTCTTGTATTAAATCATTTTTCATGGAAGGAAGAGAAACAAGAAGAAATGTAGGAAATCAGAGAACTTTTTAAAAACTCTATGGTGAAGATTTTTCTCCCTGCAAATGACTGAATCCAAAAAGGAGATTTGCAAAATGTGGGAATACTTTTAACTCATTTAATATTTTAATACAAATAAAATCCAGACCTTCTAATGGCGACATAATCCACACAATGAACTGTCAAAATCATTTGAACTTATGTACTAAGAACAGTTCATCATGGTTCCTGCGGCTTTTCCTTTTAGTGGCCCATGTTCATCCTTGGAACTTCAGAAATCACAGTATGAAAACTATAGACATTCTACAATCTGCTAGCACATTATAGAGATATTGGAAATATTAACCATATTTCACCTATACAATCTTTCTCTCATCCTCACTGCCCATCTTGTCCCACTGAAACTGTCTCATTAAAATTCCTGCCCTTCTTAGCTGTTTCCTGTCTTTTGCCACAACTCTTTATTCCTCTCACCTCTGAAAATCTTTCCTGCTATCCTTTAAAACCTCCATTCGGCCTCTTTCATTCTAAGATTATTTCTTGAATCATTTAGTACCTTGCATCATCATAGCCTTCGTTTCCTTGTAGGTACCTAAGCTTTCCCCACTTCAATGATTGCCCTTCCCACTGCACCCCACCCCTCTTGTATTGCTTTCCCTCCGGTGAATTTTATTAATTCCCTGTCAGTCTATTGACTTGTGAATATGAAGTTCACCTTACAGTGGAACACAGAAAGTACCCAGACTTACTTTTAATACCCAAAGGGGGCTCAATAAACATATATACACACAAAATTAGAGAAATGGAATAATAGAAGCTTTCTGGCTTCAGATTTCTAATATGAAAATGAATTTCAAATGAGTCATTTCCTTGTTACTTTCCTAAAGTATCTTTTAAAATTTCATCAGGACACTAAAGGACTTTTATTACATAGGAGTTGAGAAAGAGCTAAGACCTTTGGCTTATATTTTGCCATTATATATGAGGTGGGAAAAAAACTTACCAATTCTGTTGAGATGTAATTGACCTATAACATTGTATAAGTTTAAAGTGTACAGCTTGTTGATTTGATACATTTATATACCGCAAATGATTACCACTGAAGCATTTGCAAACACCTTCATCGTATCACATAATTACTACTATTTCTTTTTTCCGGTGAGAGCATTTAAGATCTACTTTCTTAGCAACTTTCAAGTATATAATACAGTATTATTAGCTGTAACCACAATGCTGTGTGTAAGATACCCAGAACTTTTTCATCTTCTAACTGGAACTTTACCCAACAACTCCTCATTTCCCTCACTCCCCACCCTTTGCCCCTCCTACCCATCATTCTACAAGAAACTTTTGAAAAACAGAAAGGAAATGCACAATCAGAATTAAATAGATTCATGTCATGAAAAGAATTCTGGCAGCAGTAGACTTAAAACCAGAGTCAGCCTACTGAATGTCACACGCATGTCATTTGCTTAAGAAAACATGAAGGTAGACATCATATTTATATGGCACTTGCCCTCCAGAATTAGTTTATTTTGCTACCTCATTCAAACATGTGGAAGGAAAGAAAGCTTGTCTAGAAAGGAAAGCTTGTCTAGAATGACTACATAAATTAGGTTTGATGAAATGACTTGACTGTAGTCCACTTACCCTCAAGTGGTTGTTTTTTCTAATCCCTGCATCAGAATCTTTTTATTTCTACATGTCATAAATGACATAGAATTAAAATTAAAGATAAAAATTTGGGGAGGCAGCCACTAGCTGTCACGTTTTTCTAATCTTTCTCTGATGTGTGACATATTACAATTACTCTCCCATTCAAATCTATAGGTTCAGGTGTGTGTGTGGGGGAGGTGTTGTGTGTGTGTATCAGTGAAAACACTCAGAAAGGATAATTAAATTCAGGACAGAGGGTTAACAATATGATAAAGGACAACTGCCAAAATATTGAAAGGATAAGCCAAGGGGAAGTATCAACTAGGAAATATTTTTGATGTATACTCTGATTTTTCTAGATTCCGGATGTCAGAACTTATGTTTCTTTGAGGTGCATCCATATGAGAGTTTTGATGTAGACTATTTGGAGATTATCTTGGAAACTAGAGATCAGAGAGCAGAATTAAACCAGAGCTTAATTCTTAACATGATAAGGTATAAAACATTGTAGTGAAAAGAAATGTTCTCCAAGAGGGGTAAGCATGTTGGTTGGTTTATAAGGTACGTGGTTGAACAATTTTTATTTCCAATAGCTTAACGAACGCACAGTAATTCTGTTTATTTTAACATGTATTTAACTATGATTTCTGTACATTATTTAACCATATAATGTGTATATTATTTAACCATACAAACCATGATTTCATGTATATTATTGCTTAGGATAGTAGTGATAGTAAGTTTCCTCAAAATTATTCAAGGACAAGAAATGTCAGTTGAATGGAAAAATATTCAGTAAAAATGTATGGGTGACACACAAATATGGCGAAAGTTGTGAAAGAGATTTATGAATGACTGGAAGGTTTGGGAAATGTTAGGTTAAAGAATTGAACATATTCTCTTAAACTAAACACTTGCTATCTGTTACTGTCTTATGGATGAAAGTGTCAAGGAAATAGAGTTGCATATGTACTATATATTTTTAGCGCATGAGATGTGTCTATCCTGAGCATCATCTTATTTCTGTGCTAAATCAACCATTATGTTTTGGACTGTGGGAAGAAGCTATGTTTGTTCATGACTCGTGGAGGTGTATAATGTATCATGGAGTAATGTCTGTAGTGCACAATCTTTCACAACAGCACTATGCAAATAGAAAGATGAAACAGTCAACAATATACAATTGAACTAGGCCTAGTGACAGATAGCTTCACGGTGCCTGCAATAAACTAGTTTCCCATTCTTTGTGCTGTGGTCAAGCAACCTAATGGATGTCCTTTTTGCTGAGCTAAATGCAACATCTCACACCAGATTTATTGGCTTGGCAAAGTTGCAAGTTTTATTACGCAAAAGTTGAGAAAGAGCAAAGCCGAAGAGTGCTAAAAACAGTACACTTTGCTACTGTGTAGTATCTGTGTTTGGGGCTCAGGGTGTTTTATTTATAGATATCTATTAATACATAGCAAAAGATACAGAAAGAAACACAGAAAAATACCTTTATCAAATAGTTTCTAGTATTCAAATGTTACAACAAAAGCAAAAACAGCAGCAACAAACTATTCTATTGGGGAAAAAGCCATCTTCTTTACTTATTCTCTCCCTTCCCTTTCCTCTCTGAGGAGGATGGTGGCTACAAAGAGCCTTTCCCTTCCTAGATCTTGGAGGGTTATGGGTGGGGGGCTGTGGAGGGAGATGGGATCTCCAGTTTATAATTGTGTCCAGTTATTTTAACCTCTTCTTCTCCTACCTCCCTCTCTAACAATGCTTCAAGGGGAGGAGGGGTGGGAGCATCTATCTTGTAAAACTGGTTTGTTGGGGTTCCTTCTCCTTCCCCCTCTTGCTTCTTGAAAAACTTTTTTTTTCAAGCAGCTATCTGGCAGTGCCATATAGTCAGCCTTTCTGGGCTTTCTGAGGCTTCCTTCCTTCTGCCAGTAGGAAAAAGGGTTGTTGCAGATGCGGAGATGAGAGATGGGACAGAGAAGGTAGATACCACCGTATGACGCTAATACAAAAAAAAGAGGGTAGAGAAATGGAAAGTTATTTACACACACACACACACACACATTACTGGGGACACACATGTCACACACACACACACTTGTATGCATCTTGGAAACTTGGGATTGAGAAATGGGCCAAGATTGTGCCTGGAACGATGGGACCCTCCCGGGTCTGAAACCTTGTACCTTTACTTTAGCATAGTCCTGGGAGGCCTGGGTGAGCTGTTGGGGGCCAGATCATTGCCACACACTTTTTGTTTATAATTAAAATACATTCACAGGATGACAGATGAGAGGAGAGGAGGGAGGGCTGTGGGAAGGGCATGTGGACAGTTTCACTTTGCTTCACTTCTTCACCTGACTGTTGGGTGCTGATTTCAGCTGCCGGCACCTGCAAGGGCAGCCTTACCAAGGTGGGGGGTGGGGCTGTGGAGAGATGGGCTTCTCTGCTGGAGGGTAGCCCCAACTGGACCTAGGGAGACTGGGGAGGGTGAGGGCGGTCATTTCCCGGTAGGAGCTTAGGACAGGTTGGTCCTAACTGTGGCAAATGTTTTGTTAAAGTTGCCGAGAGGTTAAAAAAGAGGGCGTGTTGCGAGGATCCCCTGCTAAGACACATTTCCCATACCACCTTTCCCTTGCTGAGGGAAGCTTGGCTCCTGTGAATGTGACATCAGCTTTTCTCTGCTGTCCCTGAGGTCTGTTGAGGGAGAAGAGGTTGGGATATACTGGCCAGAGCTAAGAGGGGCAGAGCTGGCTTCCTGCTTGGTGCCACCCAGTCCTAGGGGGAGCTGTGCCTTCCCCAGCCCCCAAGGCTGGGCTGAGGTAGCATAGGGAGGAAGCAGGGGTCAAAGCAGCGGCCCCTGGGGATTGGATGGAGGCTTTTCTGTTCATATGGGAGGGAGGGATTCTGCCTTCCTCTCATCTCCTGCTCTTGCTATGGTGGGGCACTTTTAGGGGACAGACTCTGACACTGCTATTGTTACTGTCTCCCTAGCTGGGGTGACTTCCAGGGAGATCCAGGAGTCTCAAGTGTGCTCAGGTCCACAGCTTTGGTGTTGGGATAAAATCTGTCCCTTTGATTCTAGAGGTGAAGGGCAAGCAGGGAAAAGGAACACGAAACAGTTCATGGGATCCTCTTGAGTACTGGAAAAGATCCACATTTGAATCCTCCCCATTGCCCTCCTCCGTAGGGGAGGAAATTGGAGTAAGACAAGATGAAGAAATGGAGGAAGCATCTATTTGATGGAGTCCCGACATGCTTGATGTGAACTCATCTTTAACCTGTGCAAAGTTGCTCCAAATTATCTCACGAGCCTTACTCAGAACACTGTGAGAAATTTGGTGGAGCATGGAAATTCTGGGTGCCTCAGCTTTGTTACCTAAAAAATGAGGCTAATTGAAAATACCAACGTCTTAACATTTATGTTTTGCTTTAAACATTGCAGTATGTTGTCACCTCTGCAGTACCTGCCCTGTGGGTATCTCAGAGGGTACTTCAAGGTTAAATAGACAGGAAATGGCTTTGAAAATGTAAACATATTATTAAATATGAGGTATTATCTGATCTCTTATTCAGCATAGCCATTTCCTCCTTCCCAACATCACCCTCATTGGATATTCACCTAATCCTGTACAAGAAC